>NC_057810.1:37685678-37709848 GCF_018294505.1 Triticum aestivum
AAAGCTGCGCTGTCAGCATTTTCGCCAAAAAGACCGTAGGAGGAAAGCAAGCAAAGTAGCACATGAAACTCGCTAGTGGTGTGCTTACTCTCAAAAAAAATTACTCTGTAATGGATTACAAAAAAAAGATTATCACTTCATACAAAATTCAGTGTTATATTTTTGGCTCCGATGGTTTTATCTGAATTCTAACGTGGAGCTTAATTCAGACCCAGAAGAAATAGAGAGAGACACTCCGGCATAGGCAGGTGCACGCAGTCTGACCGGCGGCCATATGCGCCGTCGACACCTCTCATCAAACTCGGCTCAAATAAACTGATTGACAAGAACATGTAAGCATGTAGGTAGGTATACTACTGTGAAGAGCTGCATTAGAATTGCTGTGAAGGTTTGCCTGTTGCTCTACAGATACAGTAGGTGAGTACGTACATCAAAATTGCTAGCCAAATTCTTTCAAAAAAAATTGCTAGCCAAGTTTGCTTCTTCTCTTCAAAAAATCACCGCCAAAAACCCAAAGGAAAGAAAAAGGACCATTTCCCCCAGCACCGAGTTTGCGTCTTCTCTTCGACGACAGAGCGTTGGTAGGTTCCTTAGGAGAAACAAGATAGCGTTGGCAGGTGAACATCTTCTGGAACCACCTCCATCGCAACAAACATGCAAGAGTGCAATGGAAGCATGCCATATGTTTCACCTCAAGCGAATGAGGAGATTGGGAGCACTTTTTACTGAAATTTGAACATCTTCAAGGGACTTTATCCCATAATTAGCAAGTTCCAAGCCGCGCACTCGCAGTTGAAGCAAATAGCAGGTACAATGATTAGTAGCCATACAACACGATGGCAATCACATTGACTGGTTACGTATACTCTTAGTTAACCTACTGAGAAACTATGCTCCGTTAATGCTCTTGCTACCTAATCCGACAAACAAACACATAAATCATTGTCAGGTCAAGAGAGTAAATAGCATAAAACTACCACTTTTGTGCAACCGTTCCGAAAAACTACCACAATTTGGAGACCTAACAAGAAGCTACCAGTTTTCTGCTAATCCACCCCAAAAAACTACCACGGCCTTTAGAGCCAAAAGCACCAAACTAATGAACAACCTCTAGGCTCTAGTCAACTGTCGCCGTGTCCTATCCTCGACACACCGGGCTTGACCGCCATAATCGGCATTTATGGATTCTTCAGGTCGCAGTGCCACCACACCTTGTTCCAACATCTCCTCACCACCTTCCTGATTACGTATTAAAATCATACATATTCAGATCGACATTCAGAAGCTTTTGAGAGAAGAGGAACATACCATAGGTGTTACTACTAATGTAGCAAACTTGGTAAATTGCTTGTGAAAAAAAGCATAAGATACGCAGAATATTTGGTCTTGACGGAAAATCATGATATTCAAGCCTACCTGTAGTCGTGCCACTCAAAAAATATGTGTTGCCAAATTGATAAATGCCTATCAATTACCCTGGCATTCGTATTCTTGATCATATCCTCTTCTGATGATTTCCAAGCACTTCTATTCTGTAGAGTCTTTGCAGAAAAAACACAGTGAATCTGAATGGAATTATGCCATCGGTGTGGCTTGCACGTCCTGTGCCCTGTGAGCTGATTGAATGTACACTGATTTGAGTGTACATTTGTTTCAGTGTTCAAGTAAATTTGCTTATTTCTCAAAAGAAATGCTTCCAGCAAATTATTTGCAGAAAAAACTGTCATTAATAAAAGAAAAGTAGCAGAAACTCATGAATCTGGCATGTTCTCGAGAGTCACAAGTAAATTCTACTGCAGTTGATGAACAAGCAGACTTCATACTACTAGTTAAGGACATCTGAGAATAACTCCATATATACAACATGGCACCTGGACCATGGCAGACATCACATGGTTCAAACATTACCGAGACTAACTAATCGCGAAGGGAGCATCAAGCGCATGAATTCCATAAGATAACATTAACATCTAAACATGCAGGTATATTCATACTGCTGGAGCGACAAACTAAGCACTGGTTGTTTCCAATCTCCATGAGAACATCAGGGAACATCAGGAAACCAAACATTGTTAAGACCTAGCGCTCGAACTCACACAAGAGGAAGACGAAGATGTTTGTGCCGCGTAAAACCTCGCAGCTTTTCTGCTCTTCCTTTCTCTTCTTATTCAGCTATTACAGAGACTAACAGAAACGTAAAACAAGGCCACGACCGGGTCGTGAGCATTGCCATCCCAACGCTCCCCGCGCGTCGCCCGTGATGCGCCCATGACTGTCTACCTCGTGTCATCCCACGATCAGGGCAGGGCCGCGACTTCAGCTAACAAACTACGTCCGAGGCGCAGCTTGGCTTATTTCTGAAGAAAGCAAAAAACCACTGTCGAAACTGACAGAGGAAACGAACACCTAAGTCCGATGAAACTGAAACTAACTTCAGCAGCTGTTTACCGAGACTAACTAATCGTAAGGGAAACATCAGGAGCACGAATTCCATTGGACACATCTAAACATGCAGATACATTAATACTGCTGGAGCGACAGTGCAAGCACTAGTTGTTTCTGTTAGACGTGTATAGTCTCTTTTCGCTTTATCCCCATTGTATAAGGGGCTTTCTGCACTTTTCCACACCTGTATATGTATTGGCCTTTGGCCCTCAGTAAAGTCAGTTGCTCATTCCTAACATGGTATCAGATGCTTAGGTTCCTCTCCTGCTCCCGCACGCTCGCAACTCCGTGCTCCCTCTTCCTCGTGTCCCTCGATTCCATTCCGGCCAACCTTTCCGGCAGCTGCCGTTCCGGTCGCCGTTGCCGTCGCCGCTGCTCCCGCACGCTCGCAACTCCGTGCTCCCTCTTCCTCGTCTCCCTCGATTCCATTCCGGCCAACCTTTCCGGCAGCTGCCGTTCCGGTCGCCGTTGCCGTCGCCGCGTGGGCGCCGCTGCTGCCCCCTCGCTTGTGGTCCTCTTCTGTGCTGCGCGGACGAGCGAGCGGCTTCGGGCGCCTCCCCTGCTCCTCCCGTCGCGTGGGTGCTGCCTCCTCTGCCGTATCTTGTCGATCCCGAGCAGGATTCGAGCGCCTCCCCCCGCTCGTGGGCGCTCCCCCCCCCCTCCGCTGGATCCCATCGATCCCGAGCGGGCTTCGCTCGCCTCCCTCGCTCGTGGGAGCTGCCTCCTCTGCCCGATCCGGTAGGGGCAGGTGGATCTGGCCGCAGGAGGGCGCTCCTCCTGCCCCCTTGGCCCGTGCCGGCCCAAGGGCTTCTCTGGCCGGCCGCCTCTCGGTCGGCTGCGGTCGATCCGCCTCTGCTTCGAGCATGCTCTGCTCGATCCCCTGAGTTGACCAAGAAAAAAGAGGAGAGCCACACAGAGTTTTGTCATGTCTTCTGCGGGCTATGTTGTTGTTCCTCAATGCTCAGTGATCTTTGATGGCACCAATTATGTTGAGTTTGTGGGCTTCATGCGCATCCATATGCGTGGACTCCTTCTGTGGGGTGTTCTCTCTGGCGAGGTTTCCTGCCCGTCATGCCCGGTTGCGCCAGTGGCCCCAATCCCCCCAGTGCCGCCGGTCCTTGCTGCTGATGTCTCTCAGGCTGACCGGGATGCTGCCAAGGCTCTGGATGATGCTGCGGTTGATGCTTATGATCAGCAGGCATCCGTTTATTCCGATGCTCTCTCTCTGTACCGGGATGATCTGTCAGCTTACACTCAGTGGTGCAATGATGATGCTCGAGCTGTTGCTGTTCTCACTGCGATTGTCCTCCCTCAGTTTGCCTTGGAGTTCATGGGGCTCGGCACCATTGCCGCAATGTGGTCTTATCTCTGTCAGCGCTATCAGCCCTCTGGTGATGCTCTCTACCTCTCTGTGGTGCGTCAGGAGCATGCTCTCCAGCAGGGTGACTCGTTTGTTGATGAATTCTATTCTCAGTGCTCTGCCATCTGGCGTCAGCTTGACTCACTGAGGACAGTTGTTTGTGGCACCTGTCGTTGCTGTCAGACTACTCGGTCTGATCTAGAGTTTCAGCGGGTCCATGAGTTCTTATCTCGTCTCCGCTCTGAGTTTGAGCCCAGACGTGCTCACTTGCTTGCTCGTGGTCGTGTTCCAATCTCGGAGGTGCTTGTTGAGCTTCGTGCTGAGGAGACCCGCCTTCGCTCTGCTGGTTTGCGTCCCGTCTGTGTTGGCTGCTCGAGCTCCTGTGTCGTCTGCTCGGCTCACTGCTCCACCGCTCCTCCCCACACCTTCAGGGGGGGTGAGTCGCCCTGCTTATACTGAGAGGGGCCGGTCGCGCCGTGACACCTTTTGTGGCTACTGCTCTCGGCCTGGTCACCCAGAGTCTGATTGCCGTGAGAAGAAGCGAGACCAGCGGCGCTCCTCTTCCAGTGGGACTCCTGGCTCTTCCTCGACTTCGTCACTCACTGACCAGGACATTGTGAGGCTCAAACGCCTCCTGGCTTCCTCAGGCTCTTCGTCGACTGGTTCAGCTGCTACTGTGACTACAGCCACTTCTCCACCACCGCAGGCACCTACACAGTCAGGTACATCTTCGTGGGTTTTGGATTCTGGAGCCTCCTTCCACATGTCTTTTGATTCTTTTGTGTTGTCTTCTCTCCAACCTCTTGATTCGCATGTTAATGTTCTTACCGCCGATGGCACACCTCTTCCTGTTGCTAGTCGTGGCATTCTTTCCACTCCCTCCTTTTCTGTTCCTAGTGTCTCGCATGTTCCTCGTCTTACCATGAATCTTTTTTCTGCTGCTCAACTCACTAATTCTGGTTGTCGTGTCATTCTTGATACTGACTCTTGCTCCATTCAGGATCATCGCACCAAGGTTTTGGTTGGTGCTGGCCCCCGGCGCCGTGAGTCAGAGGGTCTTTGGGAGGTTGACTGGCTTTGTGTTCCTTCCGCTGCCACCACTTATGCCGACTCCCATGCTCTTGCTGCCTCTTCGTCTGCGTCATTCCAGCAGTGGCATCATCGTCTTGGTCATATCTGTGGCCCTCGCTTGTCTTCGTTAGTTCGTCAAGGCCTCTTAGGGTCTGTATCTGGAGATGTCTCCTTACCGTGTAATGGTTGCAGACTTGGCAAACAGACTCAGTTACCTTATCCTACTAGTGAGTCTGTATCTCAACGTCCTTTTAACTTAGTTCATTCTGATGTCTAGGGTCCAGCTCCCTTTGATTCGAAAGGTGGTCATCGCTACTATGTTTTGTTTATTGATGATTTCTCTCGCTACACTTGGCTCTAGTTCATGAAATCTCATAGCGAGGTTCTCTCTATATACAAATGATTTGCTGCCATGGTTCGTACCCAGTTTTCCACGCCCATTCGTACTTTTCGTGCTGACTCTGCTGGAGAGTATATCTCTCAGCTGTTGCGTGGTTTTCTCGCGGAACAGGGTACTCTTGCCCAGCTCTCATGTCCTGGTGCTCATGCCCAGAATGGCGTTGCCGAACGTAAGCACCGTCATTTGCTTGAGACGGCTCGTGCGCTGATGATTGCTGCTTCCCTTCCACCCCATTTTTGGGCTGAGGCTGTTTCTGCATCCACCTATCTCATCAACATTCAGCCATCAACTGCTTTGCAGGGTGGTATTCCTCTGGAGTCTCTCACTGGTCGCTCTCCTGACTACTCCGCTCTTCGTATGTTTGGATGCGTGTGCTATGTTCTCCTTGCTCCCCGGGAACGCACCAAACTGACTGCTCAGTCGGTTGAGTGTGTTTTCCTTGGTTACAGTGATGAGCACAAGGGCTATCGATGTTGGGATCCTGTGGGTCGTCGCTTGCGCATCTCGCGTGATGTGACTTTTGACGAGTCTCGTTCCTACTACCCACGTCCTTCTTCCTCGAGTTTCTATGTGGATGATCTCTCTTTTCTTCTCCTTCCCGATACATCCTGCTATGTGCCTCCTGTGTCATCTCTCCCTCTGGCACCTCTCCTCCCTTCTCCTTCGCCACCTACACCATCTTCTCCATCCTCCTCCTCCACCTCTCCACCATCATCTCCAGTCCGTCGCCCTCTCTCACCGTTCCCTCTCCACTATACTCGTCGGTCTCGTCCTGAGGATGTCTCCCCTGATGAGCCTTCCACCTCTGGTGCACCTCTCCTCACTCCTTCCCTGGTTCACAACCTCCGGGCTCGGCCTCGCCCCCCGTCTGATCGCTACACTCCGGATCGGTATGGTCTCTCGGTTATTGCTGAGCCCACTTCATATCGGACTGCCATGACCCAACCTGAATGGCAGCTTGCGATGGCCGAAGAGCTTGCTGCCCTTGAGCGCTCTGGCACATGGGAGCTGGTTTCCCTCCCTTCCGGTGTTCGTCCCATCACGTGCAAGTGGGTCTACAAGATTAAGACTCGCTCCGATGGTTCTCTTGAGTGCTACAAAGCTCGTCTTGTGGCCCGTGGTTTTCAGCAAGAGCAGGGACGTGATTATGATGAAACATTCGCTCCTGTGGCTCACATGACCACTGTCCGCACTCTCCTTGTTGTGGCTTCTGTTCGTCAGTGGTCTATCTCCCAACTTGATGTCCAGAACGCCTTTCTCAATGGCGAGTTGCGTGAGGAGGTTTACATGCAGCCACCACCGGGGTACTATGCTCCTGATGGTATGGTCTGTCGACTTCGCCGCTCCCTCTATGGTCTTAAACAGGCCCCTCGCGCCTGATTTGAGCGCTTCGCCTCTATGGTGACTGCCGCTGGCTTCTTGCCCAGTGATCATGATCCCACGTTGTTTGTTCACACTTCTCCTCGAGGTCGGACTCTTCTCCTTCTTTATGTTGATGACATGATCATCACTGGTGACGACTCTAATTACATTGCCTTTGTTAAGGCCCACCTTCATGACCAGTTCCTCATGACTGATCTTGGTCCTCTTCGCTACTTTCTTGGGATTGAGATCTCCTCGACCTCTGATGGCTTCTACATCTCTCAAGAGAAATATATTCAGGATCTTGTTGCTCGAGCTGCTCTCAGTGATGACCGCACTGTTGTGACTCCTATGGAGCTCAACGTTCAGCTTCGTGCCTCTGATGGTGACCCGCTTTCTAATCCCACTCGCTATCGTCACCTCATTGGTAGCCTTGTCTATCTTGCTGTTACACGTCCTGACATCTCCTATCCCGTTCACATCCTGAGTCAGTTTGTTTCAACCCCCACCTCTGTCCACTATAGTCACCTCCTTTGTGTTCTACGATATCTTCGTGGCACGATCTCTCAGCGCCTTTTCTTTCCCCGCTCCAGTTCTCTTGAGCTCCAGGCTTACTCAGATGCTACCTGGGCTAGTGATCCCTCTGATCGACGCTCGCTGTCTGCTCTTTGTGTCTTTCTTGGTGGCTCTCTTATTGCCTGGAAGACAAAGAAACATACTGCAGTTTCTCGCTCGAGTAGAGAGGCTGAGTTGCGAGCCATGGCTATGCTGACGGCTGAGGTGATCTAGTTACAGTGGTTACTTGAGGATTTTGGTGTGTCTGCTGCTACCTCGACTCCCTTACTGTCAGACAGTACTGGTGCTATCAGTATTGCCCGTGACCCGGTGAAGCATGAGCTCACCAAGCACATCGGTGTGGATGCCCACTTTGTGCGTGCTGCTGTGCAGGATCAGACTCTCACTCTTCACTATGTGCCCTCTGAGTTACAGTTGGCTGACTTCTTCACGAAGGCACAAACTCGAGCGCAGCATGCCTTTTTCCTCTCCAAACTCAGTGTTGTTGATCCACCTTGAGTTTGAGGGGGGTGTTAGATGTGTATAATCTCTTTTCGCTTTATCCCCATTGTATAAGGGGCTTTCTGCACTTTTCCACACATGTATATGTATTGGCCTTTGGCCCTCAGTAAAGTCAGTTGCTCATTCCTAACAGTTTCTAATCTCCATGAGCAGCCAATTCTTTCTCATGTCCATCGGGAGTGCCATGAGAGACTCAAACCGGCGATCATCACAGATAAGAGCACTGTAGAGTCTAAGAATATTGGTATTGGCTAAGTCAGGTATCTCTTTGAGTGCCTTGAAGATTAATCCAGGGGACCTTGAATTTGGCACTTGCACACGCATAGCTGGGTTGCTTTCGCCGACCAGTGAGATAGGCACATCATTTGTTCTCGGCCTCTTAGTGACATTATTAACTTCCACTTCCCGGCCCAGTTGATTGGTTCGCGTATTACAACTACATTCACCACCAGTTTCAACGACAACCTTTGCTGATACCTCTTCACAACTCCCAGCATCAGTCCTTGTGCCTTGTTTTGCTGCAATGGAGCATGCCACACTAATTGTATCCGGGTTCTGAACAACTAGTGCTTGGACACCGCGACATGCTTTTCCAGACGAAGGGAGTATTTCTTAAGGCAGTCCTGATGGAGCGTTGGTTAGCAGCTAGAGCATTTGCAAGTGACCTATTTATTTCTTTGTTAAGGTAGTGATGGAGGGTTGGTTAACTGCTAGAGCATTATAGTTTGAATGGCTAATGTTTTTTGGAAGGGAAGTGATGTAGCCTTAGTTAACAGCTCCTTCTGAGTGTTGGAGATTTGGTGATTAGCAACAGAAGGTTGTGCAAAGGACTTGTCATGACTTGGATATGCACTTACCTGCACCTGCACGCCATGTGATTTACCTAGCTGTATTGTGGCTGTGACTTGCTCATGTTGTTATTTAAATGATAACTACTGTTTTATTTATGCATTCGAAGAGATTACAATCAGATAACGTTTGTGCTTAATTTCACTTCTTAATGGGCGGATGTTACAATCAGGTAACGCTGTTGATGTTGAACAACCGATGTCTGTTGTAAGTTCTGGAAAGACTCCTGAAAATTGCTAAACGTTTCAGGCTTTGTATGAGGCGTAAAAACTTTTCATGCCCTTGCAAAGTTTCAGGACCACAGTATGGCAATGGACATGTCCGACAATCCTTCTATGCCCATATGACACTCGTTACATTTTCTTTCAAAGAGGATCATAACTGTTATTTGAAAAAAGGATCAGAACTGACCACCGTGCCCCTATTTTACTGTTCACGTGTCATATGTTTTCTAATTTTTATTCAACGAACAAAAATTGAACAGAAGACCTCGTCAAAATTCAGTCAATTTTGAAGCAGAAAGTTCAGATGCATGAATATCTCAAACCAGTGATCCAAATGAAATTAAACTTTCCCAGATTCGCTCAGAAGTTTCTGGATACTTTTAAAATTTCTGTCAAATTTTAGTCCAATTTTGAAGCTAAAAGTTAAGAAACATGAATTTCTCAAATCAATGATTGAAAGGGGCTGAAACTTTACCATATTAGTCATGTATGTATTTTCCAACTATTGGAATTATTTCAAAAATTCCTATGAACTCTGAAATTGACGTCAAAATTTGCAGCTGAAAATTGAAATTGATTATTCTCCCAATCTGCTGAAAATTTCCCAGATTGCTCACGTATATAAGATTAATTTTATGGAATCTTGCCAGATTTTGCTGGGCATTTCACTTTTTCAGAACAGTTTTGAAGAGACAATTTGGCCCTGTTTGTGCCAAAGGTACGTACCCTACTGATGACCAACATGTGGTTAATTTTCTGAGTGACAGCACAACCTCAATTAGAACCATCTCCAGTCCACCACACACCAGCCTGACCACAAACAGTTTTATCATCATGATGGTGATCTCTTTGGGCTATTGATTGAGCTGGCAGTGCCTTGGCACCTTGTTCCAAATCTCCTTCTCAACACCTGCCTGAATTTGATATCTCAAAATTATGTGCATATTCAAGTTGTTGATATTAAGGGAGAAACATTGGGCAACACTGGGAAAAATCATTATGAGAAAAGCACGGGAAGAAACTGAATAGCTAAGATAAAGTACTAGGGCACAAATGAAAAAACAAACAATGCTATAACATTGACCTCGGCAGAATTAGAGAGATATAACAGCAAATACTTCCTTCCATGTTGAATCTGCAACCCATCAAAATCCACAACCAACCATGTCAAATCGGCTAAAGCATGTTAGAAAAGCCAAGCTAAGATAACTGTCAGTCTTAGTAGTGACAATTGGCATAATCTGTCCAAAAGAAGATAGGCAAAATAAAACCATCTCTCTTACTACTGTCATCCAAATAAGAGCAAAACATACACGCTACTGTCATCGGCCTTGGTTCTGATTAAAATGAAAAAACAACTGACTGACATTCAAATAAATTGCAATCTGATGCCGCACAATTAGCTGAACAGCAGATAGATAACCATGCGATTCACTTCTTTGTACACATAGCAACTTAGTTCCATATCACCTATTATGCATGTGCAGGACAAAATTGGCATTTCTCCTTCATTACAGATACCTGACTTTATTCCACACACTTTATGTTCTAGCAATAGCAGGCACACCTATTAGCAGGAATACAACAACATCACAATCACTTTGATTTAATACAGAGTCTTAATTACTTACTAATTGCACAGAAACTTAATGCCAATGATGCTCTCGCCACCTTATGCGGCATAGACACCCCCATTGTTTGTCAGATCAAGCCACACAAGGCAAGGTAAACAACATGTCGCATATATATGACCATATAACGACCCAAAGCACCCTACTGCAGACTACAACCCTATCGCCAAGTTGCAGGAGAACCTCAATCGGCACCATCTCCAACCCTCAACACACAGCCTTACCTCCACCATCTGCATCATCATCATGATGGGCATCTATGCATAACCTTATTCCAGCACCTCCTCCTCAATACCTGTCCAATATCTCAAAATTATGCACGGCCAATATGTGCACATTCAGAAGCTTGTTGGTTGAAAAAGAACAAAAGGCGGTTCTTTATATTGGGTAACGACTGGCAAATCGCTCAAGAGAAAACAGATGAAGAAGTTTTCAGAATAGTTGTGATAAAACACTAGGGCTTAAAACAAACGACACACACGAGACATGGTCCAGTTAGTAATACTGACCTCAAAACACTCACCTTTGTTTGTTTAAAATCATACCTTGCGGCACAAGAGTAAATATACAGCAACATAAAAGCATGCAACAATTCAGAAATGAATCATAGAGAACTTAACAAGTCAGAAGAGAAATGTACCTTCCAGTTGCAAGACTTCATGTATTACCTAGTAATTTACCACAACTTTCCAAGTTAAGTCAAGCCAAAAAAGGTCAGAGGTCTGAATTAGTAGCCACAATTGACAAACTAATCGCATTTGGCATGCGCCTTGGAGGAAAGGTGAGAAGTTCAAAATTTTAAACAATGAAAAAACACGGTGCCTCTAATTTATCTCAAGAAGCTCACTTCAAAACAAACAGTTTGTGGGAATAGCCTATTTACTCCCTTTGAATGCAAAATATTTTTGATCATTTTTTGGCCAGGATAGTACTCCTTGCAAAATTGTTCAAGCTCACCCCTTCAGAATATACACAGGAGATGTGTTAGTGGTAGCAATTGCTCTGGTTTTTATTAGCAACCATACCAGCGATGCCTGCTTATATCTTATCTTAAGTTAACACCATGCGATAAATTTATATACAGGCCCGGCCCTGAGGGGGGCGCGGGCGAACGGGTAGGCCGCCCCTGGGCCCCTACGCTAAAGGGGCCCCTAGCAGGTGTGTTTTCCATATTGGGTCTGGCTGTCAACATTGCAAAGTAGTAAAAGCGTCACAGGGCCCTCAGTAGCTCACATCAGGCATACAAAATGGTTCGCTAGATAAGGTCAACTTAGGCAATACGCGAACTATGGCCACGGCAAGATCCTCTCCTGATGCACTTGAATTGATCTCGAGGACCTCCGGTGATGGCACCAAGATTTGCCATCACTGGCCTCCGCCTGGTATGCTTGTCCATCAAAACTGATCCTACAGGAACAGGTCCAAGATCCGTTGTGCAACAACTGCGTGCTCACGGATCTGAACTACAACTCAACCCCCAACATATTCAGTTTAGGAAGATATGCTATTGGGATTATCATGATCTAGTTTGGCATGAGAAACTGATGATCGGTACGATTTTAATTGAATTGATCTATACCTTTGTAACATTGCATTGGTTACTGCTTTTTTATTTAGATTTTAGCATTGCACATCATCTAAGACGTGTATTCACCCGGCAGCAAGGAAAGGAGAAATGAGAGGAAACGAGCAGATGAATTAATAAAATTATGGAGATGATCTACCAATGATTTTTTAAGAGTAATACAAGCAGCTGAAGAAATCCAGATGGCCTGAACATAGGCTTTGTGGAGGAATAATCCAAAAACAAGGGCAATTAACAAATGCTAACAATACGAGTCATTATGAGAACTTAATGTGATTCAACAACTACAGAATTTGCTAGTCTAGACATGGAACCAATTTTAATCTAGATATGTATGATCCTAGAAACTGGAATTATCTTGATAGCATGGCGAAGGACATAAGAATGGAGAATAGCCTATAAGAGAACTATAAATAGTGTTACAAGAAATTTTGGAAGTTAATATGTTAAAAAATATATAAGAAAGCTTTCGATGCACTTTAAGTATTTATTGATAACATTTAACATACATTTATATTATATTTTGATGTTTGTATTAAGGGGCCCCGTGTTCAACTTTCGCCATGGGCCCCCGAAATCTCAGGAACACCCTGTTTATAGATGTAAAGATGAAGAAAAGGTAACTTTCTTCCTCATTATATCTATCAAAAGAGAAAAAAGCGACTCCCACTACCTGGAATGAATGTTTCTAAGGTCAAATAATCAAAGGTGGGAAGTATTTTAGACTTGTATACCTTCTTGGTTAGCTTGACCATAAAAACATTGCTCTAGAATAATCATTGTGGTCTAGTGGCTTTTATGACTTCAGGATGCCTCCAAAACGGTGCTCGTAGTGTTTCAGGATCATTGCTCTTGTCTTGTTATCTTACAGTGGCATCCAAAACAGACTAAAAAATAAATCACAATCCATTATCCATGTTCCTGAGCCTCATTAGCTTTGCTACAAGCACAGAAGAAGTAACATCTATGAACGTGTAAACAATAATTAACAATTACGATAGCCAACAATCAAGCATCAGACAACCTGTGTGACAACAATAAAGGGTAAAAAAATGACTAAAAGCAACAGAGAACGTGTACAGAAGAATTAGCGAATACGATTGTCAACAATCAAGCGTCAGGCAAACTGTGTGACAACAATGAAGGGCAAAAAATAACTAAAAGCAACAGAGATAGAGAGTTACCGCTTGATATTGTCGGCGACGACAACGATGGTGGGCAGTTGCTATATGCGAAGCCTTGCACTATCGAAGCACACACCCTCTCAAGTTCTAATGTTTTGATGTCCAACATGTATAAGCCTGGCTCGAGTGATGAGTCTCCCAAGTGATTCAGGACCAAGTACTTCCCCATTGAACCGCTCTCTATGTACTCACAGCCCAATGAGGGTGAGATTACCTTCTCCTTCCACCACTGGCTGGAAATCCCACCATTGTTTCTCCAAATAGTATAAATGCGACCAAATATGTCATATCCACGGATAAGCATCCCAGGCTTGCCTTCTCCTGCTTCGATCATAGTTATATCATTACTGGATGCATGTTTCGCCTCGGATGGGAGGTCGACAATGGAGAACTCCATCCTCCGGGTGTCGAAGACCAATATTTTCATTTCATACTCCCAGTCTGCTGAAATCCAGTAAAAGCAGCCATACGCATACTGGTGCTAGCGCCAGCAGAAGAGTCTCTCCTCCATCGACGATAGCAAGCCAGGTAACATATCGCTCCAACTATGGGATGCAATGGCTCGCCATTGTATGGTGCTGGAAGAGAAGATAAAGGAGATGACGTTAGCTTCGCAGTACACTATACCCATGACTCTGAATGATGTCTCTTCCGCAGCTGCTGCCTCATCATCATGGCCGTTCCACCGGGGAACTAGAAAAGTCTCGGAAAAACCCGGGTTTGCCACCATAGCAGCTAGGTCGTCAGGGATTGGTGGAAGCCGGATGTATCGCCGGTGCAAGGGGTCGCAGACCACCGTTTCTCCACACCAAAAACCATGGCCGGCGCTGACTAGCAGGAAGCGGCCGTCGCGGATGTCCCGGACGGTCCAGCGGTAAGAAGTGGCTGGCGCGGGGACAAAAGAGAAGGAGAAGTCGACGGCAAGGGCAACGGCGCAGGCTGCCGACGCAGAGGGGTGAGGCGGCACGGCGGGGTGGAAGCCGCTATGCGGATTGAGGAAGCCGAGGAGGGGCGGGGCGTGGAGCTTGCGGTACCGCCGGAGGAAGGATCGATCAGCAACGACGCGGCGGAAGGTGACACACGCGGCGGAGGCTCGGACGAGATCGGTTGGGGTAGGCAGGCGGATGAAGATTTCTGGCAGGAGGTCGTCGGGGATCGGCAGAGAGGCCATTTCGCGGGGACCATGCGGCGGCGGAGGAAGGAGAGGAGGAGGGGACTGGTGGTGGTGCTTGGGTATGGCAGGTTTGGCCATGTTGCCGCCCATCCCGCCGCCGGTGGTGAGAAACCCTAGCTCGGGTCTCGATTTGTTTTAGCACGGGATCGTGGGATTTGGGGAAAGGGGCAGTTATGACTGGAATTTGGACATTGTGAAGGGCGTTTTGGAAAATGTACATCTTGATTGCTTTGCTTGCACATATAATCTGCAGGAGATAGACTACTCATAATCTGCACATCGGGCTAACTTCACCGTGACGTGATTGCTGTCAAAAGAAAAACCTTTTTCTTCTTGAGGATCAAGAAAAACCTTCACTTTTTTTGCGGGGAACTTTAGAGAGCTTTATTAAACAAAGGCATTCACTGAGCAATCAGCCAGGAGGCTGCTGATCAGGAAGTTAGGGGTGGAGTCCAGCCAGCTTTCAGTCACAGTAAGCGTACAGGCACGCTTAGCAAACAAATGTCAGGACCGTTAGCGGCTCTTATTACATGAGAAATATTGAAAGACAAAAAGCTAGCAGAGAGCTCTCTAATTTCAGCAACTATTGGAGCTACTATCAACCGATCGACGTAGCCAAGGTTCCAGAGGTTGACTGCCTCAAGACAGTCGGTCTCCATGTGCACGTGTAAGAAGCCACGAAGCTTGGCAAAGATGACGCCTTCGCGAAGCGCAAGCATCTCAGCAATGAAAGGATCCGTTGTCCCCAGTTGGGGTTTACACCATGCACCCAGGAGAGCCGAGGAGGAGCGAGCCACACCCCCCAATCCGGCCGAAGCAGTATCAAACTGTATTGCCGCATCTGTGTTGATTTTGATATAGGCCTCTTCGGGGGGTCGCCATCCGTGACCCGGTAGTGGTATGAACATCTGCCGGGGTATATCAAGCAGCGCTAGGTCCTCGCGGATGCGACGAACCGAGCTCACAGGATCAATGTTTTCTTGGTCGTGCGTCCTTCTGTTGTGAGACATCCATATTGCCCACATCACTGTAATTATCGTAGCACGATCCTTTTCAGTAAAACTTGGTTCACAGAGGATATCACGCGCCCAAGTGTTGGGGTGGAGCCGAGGCAGTCTGATATCAAACAATAACCGTGCCTCCTCCCAGAAGCTGCGTGCATGGGAGCAATGCACTAGGGCGTGCATCAGGTCTTCGTCCATAGCAAGACACAATTTGCATAAGCTGTTAACTTTGATATGCCGGTAGTGTAGAGTGCACTCGTCAGGGATGATCCCCTTAAGTACCCGCCACCAGAATACCCGGACTTTTGGGACAACTTTGAGTTTCCATAGTTGGCTCCACATCTGTTGTTTACTCATTGATGGCGTCGCTATCTGCCCCTCTTCAAGAGCTAAGCGCTCTTTTTTGTTCATCAAAGCTCGATAGGCTGATTTAACAGAGTAGATGCCGGTTCTCTCGTGTGCCCAAGCCAAGATATCTTCTCCACCACCCTGCCGGAATGGGATGTTCAAGATTGCTTCTGCATCTGGCGCGATGAAGGTGTCGCGCACAAGATCATGCTTCCAGGTCCAGTTGACCTCATCGATCAGGTCACTGACCATTGTAGCCATCGCAGCCGGTGGCCTGAAGAGCGGCCGCATGGTGGCAGTAGTCGGGATCCACCGGTCCTCCCAGATGGAAGTAGTTGCACCATCCCCGATGCGTTTTAGTAGGCCAACATGGAGAGCTTCGCGGCCAGCAACTATGGCCCTCCATATGGCAGATGAAGATTTAGGAGTTGTTGCCTGCATAAAATCACAGTTAGGGAAATATCTTCCTTTCATTACTCTTGAACAAAAAGCGTCCGGCTTTGTCATGAATCTCCAGCCATGCTTCCCGAGGAGCGCTAGATTGAATTGTCGGAGATCACGAAAGCCCATCCCTCCTTTAATCTTTGGTGTGGCTAGTTTGTCCCAAGCGATCCAGTGCAAGGACCGCCTGTCAACCGAACTTCCCCACCAAAATTTTGCCATGTTTGAGGTTAAACCTTTGCAAACTTTCTTGGTAAGCAGAAAACAAGACATGCTAAAAGTTGGTATAGCCTGAACAATAGATTTGATCAATGTTTCTCTACCTGCACAAGCAAAGAACCGTTCAGACCAACCCTGCATTTTCCCCCTTGCTCGGTCTCCAATGTGTTCAAAAGTACCACTTGTTATTCTCCCAACAGCAGTGGGTAGACCAAGATACCGCTCTGAAAAAGCTTCCGAATGGACGTTGAGCAGCTGTTTGAGGGATTCTTTGAGCGCCGCCGGTGTGTTTGGGCTGAAGTAGATAGCACTTTTAGCTCTATTTACACACTGACCGGAAGCCTCCCCATATATTCTTAGGATATCATTCAGCCTAATTGCACTCTCTGTGCTTGCTTTCATGAAGATCAAACTGTCATCAGCAAATAAGAGATGACTTACCCAAGGGGCCCGAAAATTAACTCGTATGCCCCGATCCACGTAATTGCCATAATTTTTCAGCATAGAGGAGAATCCTTCGGCGCAGAGCAAGAATAGGGATGGGGATACGGGACAACCTTGCCGAAGGCCTCTTGATGGTGTGAAAAAAGGCAGCAGCTCTCCGTTGACACGAACAGAGAAACGAACCGAAGTGACGCACTTCAATATTAATCTGACCATATTGCCCGCAAACCCGAGCCTCAGCATCATAGCTTCAAGGAAGTGCCATTCCACTCGGTCATAAGCCTTCATCATGTCCAACTTAATCGCACATGAGAAGTTTTGCCCTTTCTTTCGCCTCTTCATCGTATGAACACTTTCAAAAGCCACAAGGACGTTGTCGGTGATAAGACGACCCGGGACGAAAGCACTTTGCTCCTCACTGATTATCTCATCCATGCATGGCCGGAGCCGGTTGGTGATCACTTTAACAGCGATCTTATAAAGAACTGAGCATAATGCAATGGGTCGATACTGGGAGATATTTTGTGGATGTCGTACCTTGGGAATTAATGTGATCGACGTGTCGTTCAAACCCGCAGGTAGCTCACCACCGTTAAGAAAATCAAGCACCGCTGGGATTACATCATGCTTCAGAAGGTCCCAGTGACGTTGATAAAACCCTGCCGTAAAGCCATCCACCCCCGGCGCCTTGGAAGGCGCCATTTGGAATAATGCATCATGTACCTCTTGAGCTTCAAACGGGCGGCATAGCAGGTCATTCATAGCCGGCGTTACCCGATTTGGTACATGCGATAATAGGGCCTCACTATTACTGTAGCCTTGAGATGTATATAGGGCTTTGTAGAACTCCAGGATTTCTTCCTTGTCTTCATCTCCCGAGGCACAAACAGAACCATCCGTACGCTGCAGGTTGGCAATCTTGTTGATGCACTGACGTTGCTTTGCCTGCTCTTGGAAATAAGCAGTGTTGCGATCACCTTCCCGCAGCCACGGTACTCGAGAGCGCTGCTTCAGCCAGATCTCCTCCAGTTTTAATGCTTCACGCAGCTTGAGCATAGTGGCTTTCTCTTCCTCTGAAGGCCCCCGTCCTACAGACTGACCACGCAATCTGTCAAGACGCTTCTGTAATTGTCGGACCGTCCTGGTGAGACAGCCGAATTCTCGAACCCCCCACGGCATCAAACTACGTTGTAATGCAGCCAGAGAGTTCATAATACCACCCAGTCCCGGCTGGGAGGTCTGTGCTCGCCAAGTTTCTGTGACGAGCTTGTCATAATCGTTATGAGACTGCCAGATATTCTCATACGGAAAAGGTTTCGACGTATGTGATCCATTGCTAGGAGCTTGGTGCCGAAAGTCAGTCAAGACGAAGCAATGATCAGACTCCACGGAGCAGATGTGGCGCACTTTAACATACTCGAAAATCTGTCTAAAGTCCTCGTTAGCGAAGGCACGGTCTAGCCGGGCCTTAACATTTGCGTCTCCAGATTGTCGATTGTCCCAAGTGTAAGGAACTCCTGTCCAACCTAAATCTTGGAATGCACACTCATCGGTGATCTCACGAAAGGCTCTCATCTGCCATTCAGGTCGAGCCGCCCGACTGTAGTGTTCTTCCCCATATAGGGTCTCATCAAAATCACCCATGCATAGCCACGCAGAGTGTGGCAGCCCATGCAGGGTACGAAGGAAGCGCCAGCTGTGATGCCTGTTCTCTGCTCTTGGCGCTCCATAGAAGCCGGTGAATCTCCAGCTCACCGAGTTGTCCAAAGCATCGCGCACCACTACATCGATGTGGGCCGAGCTGTAATTCTTGAGCTCTACTATCACATCTTTGGACCAGAAGAGGCCGATACCTCCGCTTAACCCATCGCTGTCAACAGCAAAGCAGCCTGCAAACCCTAAGGTTTGTTGCAATCTCTCAACACGTTTCCCTCTAATCTTTGTTTCCATGACAAAGACTAGTACGGGCCCTTCTTGCTTCACAACATTGCGAAGCTCGCGAACTGCCTCGGGGTTCCCAAGCCCCCGGCAGTTCCAGCTGAGGCATATCATTGGGCTGGGCAGGGCTGCATGGCAGCCTCTGCCGAAGTACTCGAGTTGTTGGGCGTGGGCTTCTTCTTCTTTGGTTCCCGGACTGTGCCCTCGTCCTCGGAGCCCTCATCCCCCTTTTCAGTACCGATAGCTGTGTGCTCAGTCCCCTCCTCAACATTGGCGGCGTGGTTTGTGAGGAGGGGAAGTTCAACTCTACGGTAGACTTGATTTGGCGCCCCCCCCCCCTTCGTTTTGGAGCTGTCTTGCGCTTAACGGGAGAGTTCACCTCGGCTTCTGCCGTGGCTGCATTACTGGAGTTTCTAGTCTCGTTTCTGTTGGATTTTGCTGGTTGAGTACGTGAAGAACCCTCAGAAGATGCAGCTTTCTTCTTCTCGTCCGACGGCCGTAGGCCCTTTCCAAATGGCAGCTCGCCGTTTTCATCCCTCGTCCCCGGTGTCGGACAGACCAGATCAGAGTGGCCCAAACGGCCACACGAAAAGCAAAAGTGGGGTATGTTTTCGTACTGAATTTCATATGGATCTGTACTGCCCCTCCTTGCAGAATTGATCAAAATCCACCTCCTCAATGGTTTGGCTACGTCAAGTGTGACACGTGCTTGCAGGTAGCCGCCCCCATGATCAAAGTGAATCGAACTGGCTTCCTTGTCTATCTGCTTCACAATTGCCTTGCACCATGCATCATCTCGCAGATTGAACGGAAGATTGGCAACGCGTGCCCAAACTTTCAGTTTGTCAAACTTGAGCTCCGATGGGCACATGCAGTCGTCAAATTCTGACAGAAGAACCGCGTTCTTACTGATATGCCATGGGGATCCTTCCCATACGCGATCTCTATCTCGCTTCGTTGCAAAATCGGCAACGAACGTGTTTTCCCCTACCATGCGGAAGGATAGACCTTTAGGGTTACCCCATGCAGGTCGAAGTGCGTTCGTGATGGTTTGGATATGCAATGTGTTGCGGTGCAAGATCTTCCCTGCAACCATCCACTTCTCTGGCGCCCCCTCGACGCGATCATCGAGCACCAGGGGCGTCGCCTCTTCCTCAGAGATATCAAGTTTCCCAAGCTGTTCCTCCAGGCGCGCCCTAGCAGTCCCGGGCGACATCGTCGCCCCCGTAGCCCCGCCGCCGCTCCCGGAGGGTGTCGCCATCCTCCTGTCCGGCGGAACTCCGGTGCGCCCCGCCGATCCGATCTGCGTGCGCCGCAAGTCCGCCAAACCCTAATCGCCAGAGCGTTTTAGGGTTTCCGGAAGTCACAGCAATCCTAGTTGGACTAGGAAGCCTACCAAACCACCACGTAGAAAAACCTTCACTGTGTGATGATGATGACTATAAAAAATGAAAGATCACCATCTGAAAATGAAACTGTAATGGATCGGAATTTTTTTGTATCAAAATGTCATAGTTATTTTTGAAGCGTTGGAGCCACTGGTTTTAGCTTAATTCATGAGTGACCTTAATTGGGGCAAAGATAGCCCCGCAAAAAATATTTGTGGCAAGGATAGTATGTAAACATATCTGGAAAAAGAATAGTATGTAAACATGTGATACTTCCGTTTTTACGGTCCTCCCACCCCCTCCGGGCAACTCGGGCGCTAATCCTAGCTGCCGCCCAACTCCGACCCTCCACCGCTGCCCTCACCCACCACCGCTAGCAAGCGCCACCGGGCAAGCCCGCATAGCGTCGGCGAAGGCGGGCCTCTCGTTGTCTCCCCTCCTCTAGTTCGGGCTGTGCGGGCTGCTCGGCTGCAGAGTGGCATTCGGGTGACGCGGCGGGCAGGCGGGCCGGCATGCGTGGATGGGTGCAGTGGTCGACATTGTGACGTTTTTCATATACAGGGAGGAGAGTGTGCATGGTCCCTAGGCATTGCTCCCATCACGGTTCTGCGGCGTCCTCGTCGTGGGAGGAGCGCTGTCGGGGGCACTAGCTTGGATCTGCTGGGCGGTGTCCTGGTGGCTTCTATCAGCAGCACAGCGGGTAGGTGAGCTTGGAGGTGTCTGCGGTGGCTTTGGTCCGCCGGACATGTGAGATCCGCAGGCCTCGGGACCCGACATGGGTTTCTGGGGGTTTGCAGCAGGTGGGTCCTTGCTATGTGCGGCGCAGGACCGAGGTGTGGTGCTGAGCTTGCTTGTCAGGGAGGTAGCAGCCGGTGGGCTGGCCGAGTTTTGGGTTTGGGCGGGTTAGCTGCCGGCGAAAGTCGTACTCCGGTTGCGGCCGGAGTCGTCGATGGCGGCACCTCCCTTGCTGAAGGCATCGACGTCGCAGTTCTCACCTCCCTTCCCGACTTTCTCCGAGGGAAACCCTAGATCTGGTCTTCCGGATCGAACGATGGCGGTGCTATGAGCTCGGCACCGCTTTCCCTCTTGGGGGCATTGTCTTGGAGGTGGATTCGGCTAGAGGGTCCCACGGCTCATGACAGTGGTGGATGGAGGCTCGCGAAAAGGTGTCCGCCAGGCTTTGTGGGCGTCTATGCTCCTGTGGCAACGATGACGGGGATGATTGACATCAGAGACATGGCATTGGTTGGGTGGTCGGCTCGATCTTCTTCGGCGTGCCCGTGAGACTACCTCGGCTATTTGTTGCCCTAAAGTCAAAGCTACGGTAACGGGGCCGGGTGGCGTATGATGATAGGCGACTGGTGGTCCGTTCAGTGATCTTCTGTGGCGTCAACTTGCCTAGTTCTTCTTCGTTTCTCCATTGGAGTCAGAGCCGCATTGTGTTGTCATGAGTGGATGGCGATTCGCCATGAAAGTGTAGTGCTGATCTGCAGCGAATAGCGTTGTTGTTTCCTTTTTATTTTCCTTTGATCTTTGGATCTTCCCATGTTGTTCTTCCGTTGCTTCCTACTAAATCTGAATCAAGCCAGCAATTTCTAGGTATGCGTCGCAAAGAGTGCGAGGTGGGCGCGTGATACCCGGTCAGGTAGGTGCGGTAGTAGCCGTTTTCCAACACCCCCGGCAGCGGAAACGGGGTCCTCTATGACATGGAGGCTAGATCGGAACTCAATGAAGATGCTGGTTGGGAGCCCTTTTGTGAACACTCGGCGTGCGACGTAGAGGGAACATGAAGCACGCCTACATCTCCAAAGGTCACACGATCATGGACAAAATGGAAATCAATCTCCACATGGTTTGTGCGCTGATGCTGGCAGGGTTGAAGGAGAGGTATGTAGTCGAGATGTTCTCATAGTAGACGATCGTCGCACGTGTGGGTGGACGCCCAATCTTTTGCAGAAGCTGTCGAAGCCGATACGATTCGGCGAGGGCGTTGGCCACAATTCGGTACTCCGCCTCCCCACTAGACCTGCACACCATAGGCTGCTACGTAGAAGACCAGGAGATGAGGTGTCGCTGAGGTACATGCAGTATCCTGACGTTAAGCGGTGGGTGTCGAGGCACCCGGCTCAGTCGGCGCCGGTGTATGCCATGACCTGGGATGATGACGAAGGCCGAGGAAGCGGCCTGATTGGTCCAGTTCCCCGGAGGTAGTGAAGGATGCGCTTAAGTAGTGTGAAATGAGGATTGCACGATGAGTGCATGACCAGACAAACCTGTTGGACGGCATATGCTATATCAGGGCCCGTAAGGCTAAGATATTGCAGCGCTTCAACTAGGTTGCGGAAGAGAGAAGGCTTGGGAGTAGGATCACGAGCATGGGCGGAGATTTTAGCTTTTGTGTCAACAGGCATAGTGATAGGCTTGCAGTTGAGCATGGAAGATGATCAATGATCTCGAGGGCGTACTGTTGCTAGGACAGAAAGATGCCGCGAGCACTACACTGCATGTTTATGCCATGGAAATGGTGGAGTGCGCCGAGATTTGTCATGGAGAACTCGATGGTGAGCAAGGTGGTGATAGAGGCAAGGAGGGTGGTGGAGCTAGATTGTGAGTATGATGTCGTCGACATATAAAAGCAGGACACCATTGCCAAGCTGCGCCGGAGCATGAACAAGGACGAGTCACTCCGTGAAGCCACAAACCTCAAAGTGATGAGGAAGGAGGTGAACCACACAAACCATGCAAGAGGCACCTGCTTAAGTCCATACAGGGAGTTGTGGCGTTTGCACACAGCCATGCACTGTTGATGAAACCGGCCGGCTGCTGGCTGTAGACAATCTCGTCGAGAGTTTCATCGAGGAACGCATTCTTTACATCAAGTTGATTGATGGTCCAGTTGTTGCTGATGGCGATGCTTAAGATGACACCGATAGTGGTTGGCTTCACCATTGGACTGAAAGCCTCGCCATACTCCACCCCTGACTGCTGGGTGAAGCGACGTAGCACCCAACGGGCTTAGTACTGAATGAGGGAGCCATCCGGATGTCCTTTATGGTGAAATATATCTATTTCCCAGATACCAAGTTGACACCCGCAGGACAAGTATCCAAAGACCACTTCTTTGCACCAAAGAATTATACTCCTCAAGCATGACATTGTACCAGTTAGGGTCCTTTAGGGTGGATTGTAGCTGGCTGGTATAGGAGAAATGGGGCTAACTTGTGGGGCATGGTAGCTTATAGGTTTGGTTAGCACAAATAACCAAAGGTGTGAAGAATAGTTTGGAGAGGTGCCATAGAGAATAAAATGTGGGGTACTGTTGGAGATGGCATGGGAGGAGCGCACGTTGAGAAGGTAGGTGGTGGTGTGTAGGGCTTTGACCCAAAGGGGGGGGGGCGACATCTGGGCTTGGAGAAGAAGAGTGTAGAGAATGTTGTTGGTTGAATGTATAGCGTGCTCGGGCTTGCCATTTTGGGGGGTGGTATGGGGTCAAGAGAGGTTTAGGGCGACACCATGATCGGATAAGAACGTGCGGAGGCAGACGTTGAGAAATTTCCCACTGTTACCTCATTGTATGCACCATATGAAAACGTGGAGTTGGTGAGCACATAGGCACAAAAATGCTCTAGGGAGGCGGCAACGTCAGATTTGTGACGAAGAGGGAAACTCCACGGAAAATGTGAGAAATCATCCACTATAATGAAGTAATATTTGAATGCTAAGCAGCTTGCAATTGGTGAGGTCCAAAGGTCATAATGGACGAGCTGAAAAGGGGAAGTAGTAAATGACATGGAATCCGGGAAAGGCTGCGCGAGCTTGATGACCTAATTGATACGCTTCGCAAGAACCACGGGGTGGAGAGGTTTATTACATGATGACGGGAAATTGAGTGACATGCAAGAAAGGGAGGCAACTCTGGAGTGTCCTAATCTTCGATGCCAGAGGTCGTAGACGTCCACGGAGAGCTTACCAGAGCGGGTGTTGGTGCCTCCGGAGAACGAATAGAGCTACCCATAGCTACTACAA
>NC_057810.1:37710007-37727816 GCF_018294505.1 Triticum aestivum
GCCAAAGAGGTAAAACTCAATAGTGACAAAGTATACAAAAGCAACTAACAGAGATGAGATTTGTGACAACATGAGGCAAGTAGAGGATGTTGTTAAGGTAGACGGGTTGGGAGGTTAGCTTGGCAGAAGCAGTGGCATGGATGGGGAGATGTGACCTGTCTCCAACAATGATGCTCGGAGAGGATAACTTTGATGGAGAACAAAGGGAGCTAAGGTTCCCTGGGTTTCGTGTGAGGTGCGATAAAGCGCCCGAGTCGAGGTACCATTCGCCAATGCATGGCCCGAGCACACCGGTGGTGTTGGGAGGCAACCAGGGCGCATGCCCCTCGGGAGGGAAAGGCGCACCCCGAGGCGTGAAATATCCCGTCTAGGGAGTCTAGCCCCCTGGCACCGTCGTGCTCCGGGTCGCGTCCACGGCCACGACCGTGAGCATTGCCACCCTACGAGCGTGTGCGCCCGCGTTTGCCGGCGCCTTGTCTAGATCACCTCAGTTACATGAAGAGGCGCTGCTGGAAGAACCGCCGGATGAACTACCGCCGCCCCTGAGGCCGATCATGAGGACGTTGGATCCATCCGCACGGTCACGAGCGTCCTGGGTGATTTCCTCGAGATGAAGCCACATGCGGGCCTAGTTGAAGGGGGATTGCATCGGCAAGACCGTGGCTATCACCTAAAACAGTCGAGAGAGGTCACGCAACATCTCTAATTTCAGCGTCCAATCTGCGGTCATGTTGTCAACGTCCGCCAGTGCCTTGAGCCGCCCATAGTAATCTGTGACCCGCAGATCGCCCTGCGTGAGGGTGCGGAAATCCATGTCGAAGTGAACCAACTGGGCAGGCTCGTTGGCGACGAAGAACTCGCACAGTTGGTTCCAGACGTGGTACAACGTGTTGTCATCGCCGCAATGAGTGCATATAAATACCTAACATGCATTTATTATAATTAGTCATCAAACATAAATTTTAAAAAATTGTTAATTATGTATTTTAAAAATGTTAAACATGTATAAAAAAGTTTGTTGATGTATATGTAAAATATACAGATGTGTATGAAAAATGTAGAAATACGTTGAACAAAAAAGAAAAAGACAAAGAAAAGCGGCGAAAACCGAAGAAATGGAAGAAAGAAACACAAGAAACACCGCATAAGCGAATAAAATCAGAAAATTCAAGAAAAACCGTGAAAACCGTTGAGGAAACCAAGGAAAAACCGAAAGGAAAATAAAGAGAACTGATGAAAACTAAGAAAGATACAAAAAAACAGAAGACAATTACATAAAACAGGAAAGAAAAGAAAAAAAACAAATAAATTGGAGGAAGGACCAAAAGAAAACCAATGAAAAAATAAAATAAAAACCAGTAATCGGAATACAACAGAGAAAACGGTGAAAAAACGAAGGGAAAACAAAAAAACTGAGGAATACATTGAAGAAACAAACAAAACCGGAAGCAAAGGAGAAAGTAAAAGAAAAATAGAAAAAGTAAAAAACAGAATAAAACTGGATCCGAACCCACGATCAAAGAAGCGATTGAACGACGAGAAGCCAGTGGCCAAAAAAAGCAAAAAGAGGCAGCCTAGAAACAACCGGAAGAGTGAAATCCTTGGCGCTAGAACTCCTTCTATGTCGGGTGATGCGAGATATAGCTCTCGCGGTACCTCGGAGCGCGCCATTGTCTCACTTGAAGCGAGACAGTAGGACGTCTCGCTGAAGGATGTCGCCCCATTGCGCCGGCCCAGCATGGACAAAGGCTTTCAGCGCTTTTCTTCTTTCATTTTTTTTCACCTTAATGCATTCTTTTTTTGTATTATTTATGTACTTTCGCTTGTATTTCAAAATATTCTGAATATATCTATTTTAAAAATTACTTTAGATATAAAAATTAAAAATGATAATCATGCCGTTATAAAATGCTAAATATGTATAGAAAAATGTTTCTGATGTGTATAAAAAATGTATACAAAAATTATAAAATGGATACGGGAAAAAAGTACAAAAAAAAAGTTGATTCTCAAGTTGCATCGTAGCCTCACCAATATTTAATCATCAACGCTGCCTCATGTCCGGCATCCACATTAGCAATACCCTGGCTGTGCGCTTGAGCTTGTTCCACCATCTCATTCTCAGCTCCTCCTTCAAACCTGTACAATATCCCAAAACTGTAAGTGTATTCTTTTCTTTTTTTTGAAACAAAAGGTAGAGCTGTCTCTACCTTATCCATTTCAAAACAGGCAAAAGAAGCCTGGGTGTGGGTGACCCAAGTCAACTACATGAGCGACTATGTGAGCGCCGCAAAAGTAGTTGCAGCAGGCCATAGTCAAGCCTAGTAGCAGGAGTGTGGGGGAGAACAACAAGAATATCTGAACCCTTAAAAAAAACAAGAACTGGAAAAGGAGGAAAGAACACCTCCAGGAAAAGAAACACAGAACCATAAGTGTATTCAAATTGTAGATACTCAATAGGTCATGAATAAAGAGGGACATATCGTGTATGGTAGGTCTTAGCATTCGCAACATGACAAAGGCGCGTAAACATAGTGAAATGAATACTTAAAAACACATAAAACTGTAAAAGCAATCGGTAGCTCTGCGACGCTTCCACCGGCAATGCCATAGCCAACCTTCCGCAAGTGGACAGAATTGCAACAACTTGCATGAACGGAAACACATGCTTGAGACTAGTGAAACATAAAATTGGTAATATTTTTCCTTTCTGTGTCAGGAATCAAACTGCCTTGAAGACTTGTAAGGATGGTGATCATTTGCCTACTGGGAAGTGCCACTCCCAACAAAAACATGAAGTTGAGGTGCTACCAGTCTTGATTAGCCTACTGGTAGCACAGAAACAAAATGTTAATGCTTTCGCCAACCATGGTCAGATCAAGGCACATAAGATAAACTCCATGTTTGTTCTGGATCACCATATTACGGACAATACCGAGCCAAAGGTACCCTTTTGATGACCAACCTGTGGTTACCACTGGCCTGACAACCAACACTCGCATCATCAGCAGTTTTGTTTCGATCTTCCGGTGGTTTATCCTGCTAGAAAAGTTGAATTAACATAACCTGTCACAGCACAGAGCAAGGTGACTAACATTCCCGGGAATCCCGTAGTTGCCTGCCAACAATTCTTGTGTTTATCAAGCAGTAAACCATAACCATGTAGCCAGGCCAGCCCAGCCCAGCCCAGCCCAGCCCAGCTCTTCGCTGCTCTACTTCTTTCTGTTCATTCAGTGTCCAGCAGTCCAGGAATGCAGAACAATTTGCACAACAGAGCAGATAAATAACCATGCATATCACTTCCTTTGTACACACATCAACTTTTCTCCTCAATTCCAAATACTACCTGACTAGTGTCATAACACACACACACTTGTACTTGCAGGATATAACATCAGTAGATCACAATCACTTCGACTTAATACAGTCTTAATTAACTTGCTAATTGATTGCACAGAAACTAAACATCAATGACGCTATGGCCAACTTTTGCGGCAGATACACCACCATTGTCAGATAAAACTCCAGGTCAAATATAGATGACCATACCACAAAATCTATTTTCAAGTTGCAGCACAAGCCTTAATAGGCACCATCTCCAACCCTCAACTCATCAGCTTGACATCCAACATCCGCCTTACCAGCAGTACTCTCATCTTGATGGCCATCCACGGGCCCTTCAGCTTGGAGGGCCTCAACGCCTTGTTCCAGCACCTCCTCAATATCTGTCCAATATCTCAAAATTATGCACAACCAAAATGTATATATATTCAGAAGCTTGTTTGTTTACAGCAGCTCTCGATAATGGGTACACTTGGCCAATCGCTTGAAGAGAACAAACACATAAAGAAACTAGCAGAATAGATGTGATAAAATGCTAGGGCTTAAAACAAACGAGAAACATGATCCATGGAAAATAAACCTTCGGAATTCTTTCCCCCATGGTTCAGTTACTAATATCGACCTCGAACACTCACTTTTGTTTGTTTAGCTTCCTAATTTGCAGTACAAGGGTAAAAACATATGCGCGGTCATTCAGAAATGAATCATACAGGAACTTAAAAGTCACAAAAGAAAGGATAGGTTCATGTTGCAGGACTTCATAAACTACCTGCATTCGGCAGTGCCTTGAAGGATGGTGAGAAGTTCAAAATTTCAAACGATGTACAAACACCTGCCTCTAATTTATCTCGAGAAGCTTATTTCAAATCAAATAGTGCTCCATTCAGAAATTAATCATGCTCAACACTTCAATTATCCTCACAATATACACAGCGATGCATTAGTAGTAGCAATTGATTGGGTTTTTATTTGCAACCATACCAGCTATGCCTCCTTGTATCTTATCTGAAGCCAACACACTGAGATAAACCAACTCCTGCTACCAGGAAAAAATGTTCCAGGGACGAACATAATTGCAAAGTTGTAGTCCTTCTCCATTAGCTCGACCAAAAAACGCTATTTCTCCAAAATATTTGTTTTGATATGGTGCACTGTACAAATCCACAATGCCCCTAAAATGGTACTCATAGTGTTCAAGATCCACTCTTACTTATCTGATTACCATAAAGTACCATTTAGAAAAGACTAGTAAATAAATCACAATCATGTTCATGAATCTTCATCATCTTTGCCACAGGCACATAAGTACTAAGAACTATGAAATGTGTAAATAAAAAAGAGGTCACAATAACTAACTATCAAGAATCAGACAAAGCTGTGGGATAACAATGAATGTCAGGGAATAACTACGAAGCAACAGAAAATTTACCACTTGATACTTTCGGTGATGAGAACGACGGTGGGTAGTTGCTATATGTGTGGCCATGCACCGTCGAAGCACACACTCTCTTGAGCTGTAAAGTTTCGATGTCCACTGCGAATCTGCCTTGCTCGAACGATGAGCTTCCGCGATGATCCAGGAGGAAGTACGTCCCCTTTGCACATCTGAGCATGTCCCAAGAGATCAGCGGGAGTGAGATTATCTTCTCCTTCTGCCACTGGCTGGAGCTCCCACCATTTTTCCTACAAATGGTATAACTGCGGCTAGATATGTCAGGCCCCCTAACAAGCATTCTAGGCCTGCCTTCTCCTGATTCAAACATAGGTATACCAGTGCTGGATGAATTTTTGGCTTCGGATGGGGGTTCAACAATGGAGAACTCCATCATCCAGGTGTCGAGCACCAACATTTTCGATTTGTGCTGCCACTGCCAGTTTGGCAGCCAGTAAAAGCAGCCACACGCATACTGCCGGTGGAGGAAGAGTGGAATCCATGTGGATGATAGCAAACCATCTAACAAATTGGTCCAACTCTGGGATATGGCTCGCCATTGTCTAGTACTGGAAGAGAAGACAAAGGCAATGAGCTTAGCTCTACACTCCACCATCCAAATCACTCTGAATGACGTTTCCTCATCGCCATCGGGAGCGAGGAAAGTCTCGCAGAAATTGTGCCGGATTGGGTCCTCCACCGAAGCTCTTAGGTCGTCAGGGATTGGGGGAAGCAGTTCGTACTGCCGGTGCAGCGGGTCGCACACCGCCATCTCCGTGAACCGGTCCCCGTGATAAAACACCCCCGGGGTTGTGCCGAGGAGGACGCGGCCGTCGCGAATGTCCCGGACAGCCCAGCGGTCAGCGGCGGCGGGGGCGGGGACGAAGGAGAAGGAGAAGTCGCCGGCGAGGGCGACTGCTCTGGCCGCCGACGCGGACGGGTAAGGTGGTTCGGCGGGCTGCAAGTCTTGGCTTGCGTTGACGAAGCCGAGGAGGGGCGGGGCGTGGAGCTTGCGGTACTGCCGGAGGAAGGAGCGGTCGGTGATGAGGAGGCTGAATGTGACGCAGGTGGCGGAGGTGAGGACGAGGTCGGCCAGGTCGGGAATGCGGCAGAAGATGTCCAGCAGGAGCTCCTCAGGGATCGGCAGCGAGGAAACTTCCCGGGCGCCATGCGGCCGCGGCAGCGGACGAGGAGGGGACTCGGGCTGGTGCTCGAGGACGGCCGGATCCCAGAGTTCTCTGTCACAACGCAAAACACGGCCTGAGTTCTCTAAAACAAGACAGATAAACTAGTAACTCTTTCAAGAAAGGACGCACATTACAAAAACACACACCACTGCTATCGTCCAGCTTGGCTCAGATTAAAATGAATGAATACTGGAATGACATTCAAATAAACAACAATCTGATGTGGCAAAATTAGCAGAACATAGCAGTACATAACCATGCGATTCACTTCCATTGTACACACATCAACTCGGATTTCATACCTCTCATATGCATGTGCAAGAAGAAATTGATTGACCAATCTCAAATGCCTGATCTCCAATGACACGTCTTGGCTTTTCTCAATTCCAAATACCTGATTAGTGTCATTCCACACACTTGAACTTGCAGGCTACAACAAGATAGGTAGATCACAGTCACTTTGACTTAATACAGAGTCCTAGCTAACTTGCTAACTGATTGCACAGAAACTAAACATTTATGATGCTCTTGCCAACTTGTGCAGCAGCCAGCAGATACACCATAATTGTCAGATAAACTCCAGGTCAAGTTGCAGCACAGCCTTAATCGGCACCATCTCCAACCCCCAACACATCAGCTTGACCTCCATTTTGATGGCCATCTACGGACCCTTTAGCTCGTAGGGCCTCCACGCCTTGTTCCAGCACTTCCTCCTCAATACCTGTCCAAAATGCAGATATTCAGAAATTTGTTAGCAACAAGGAACAAACAACGGCTCTTTATACTCCCTCCTGTCCTAAATATAAGTCTTTTTAGAGATTTATATATGGACTGCATACGGATGTATATAGACGTATTTTAGAGTGTAGATTCACTCATTTGCTCCGTATGTAGTCCATATTGAAATCTCTAAAAAAGACTTATATTTAGGAATGGGGGGAGTACTGGGTAACACCTGGCAAATCGCCCAAGAGGAAACATATGTAGAACTGAAGAAGCTAGTAGAATAGCTATGATAAAATACAAGAGCTTAAAACAAACAAAGCACACGATGAATGGAAAATCAACCTTCAGAATTCTTTTTCCCAATAGCACAGTTAGTAAGATTGACGTCAAACACTCAGTTTTGTTTGTTTTCATTGCAATTTGCACATAGATGTGTTCATTTATAAATGAATCATAGAAGTAAGTGTTGGAAGACTTCATAAAGCTAGTAGCTTCATGGTTGCCCTGCCTCTAATTTATCTTGAGAAGCTTATTTCGAATCAAACAGTTTCTGACCACAAGCTAGTAGCTATTTGAATGGCAGCACCATTGTTGGGTGGGATAGTACTCCCTTGAGAAATCAATCAAGCTCAACCCTTCAATTATCCTCACAATATACACAGGAGATGCATTACAGCATTATTGGTAACAATTGCTTCGGTTTTTTGTTGCAACCATAGCAGCTATAGCTCCTTGTATCTTATCTGAAGTCAACATCCTGAGATAAATGTATAGGTGTAAAGATGAAGAAAATGTGACTTCTCTGTCTAATCATATCTATGAAAAGAGACAAACCAAGTCCTACCAGGAAAGAATGTTTGCAAGGTAAAGTAATCCAAGGATGAACACAATTTCAAACTTGTATTCCTTCTCCATTAGCTTGACCAAAAAAACTATTTATCCAAAATAATTGTTGTGATCTAGTGTTCTGTACGAAACCACAGTACCCCCAAAATGGTATTCATAGTGTTCCATATCCTTTCTTGTCTGATTACCATAAAGTAGCATTTAGAACAGACTAACAAATAAATCACAATCATGTTCGTGAGCATCTTTGCCACAAGCACAGAAGAAGTAACAACTATGAAATGTATAGGTGTGAAGATGAAGAAAATGTGACTTCCCTGTCTCATTATGCCTATGAAAAGAGACAAACCAACTCCTAACAGGAAAAAATGTTTCCAAGGTGAAATAATCCAAGGATGAACATAATTTTAAGCTTGTATTCCTTCTCCATTAGCTTGACCAAAAAAACTATTTATCCAAAATAATTGTTGTGATCTAGTATTCTGTACGAAACCACAGTACCCCCAAAATGGTATTCATAGTGTTCAAGATCCTCTCTTACTTGTATGATTACCATAAAGTAGCATTTAGAACAGACTAACAAATAAATCACAATCATGTTCATGAGCATCTTTGCCACAAGCACAGAAGAAATAACAACTATAAAATGTGCAAACAAAAAAGAGATCACAATAACTTACTATCAAGAATCAGACGAAGCTGTGTGAAAATAATGAAGTGCAAGTAATAAGTATGAAGCAAAAGAAAGTTTACCACTTGATACTTTCGGTACCGACAACGATGGTGGGTAGTTGCAATATGTGCTGCCAAGCACTGAAGCACACACTCTCTTAAGCTGTAATGTTTCGATGTCCACTGTGTATAAGCCTTTCTCAAGCGACGAGCTTCCAAAGTGATCCAGGACCAAATAATTCCCAATTGAACATCTCAGCACATCCCGAGGGCCCGGTGAGAGTGAGACCATCTTCTCCTTCTGCCACTGGCTGGTGCTCCCACCATTTTTCCTCCAAAGGGTATGATTGCCGCAAGTCATGTCATAGGTACCAGCAAGCATTCTAGGACGGCCTTCTCCTGTCTCCATCATGGTTATACCAAGAAATAACGCATTTTTGGCTTCAGTTGGGGGTTCATCAACGGAGAACTCCATCCTCAGGGTGTCGAGCACCAACATTTTCAAATCGTACTGACAGTTTGGCAGCCAGTAAAAGTAGTCACACGTACATTGGCGCCCGTAGAAGAGTGCCAACCCAGTCGATGACACGAAGCCAGCTAACAAATTGGCCCAACTCTGGGATGGAATGGCTCGCCATTGCCTGGTGCTGGAAGAGAAGACAAAGCCCACGACCCTAGCTTCGCACTGGACCATCCAGATCACTCTGAATGACGTCTCTTCAGCAGTTGATGCCTCATTGCCGTCGCCTTGCGGAGCGAGGAATGTCTCGCTGAAATGCGGCCGTATTCGCATGAGCGGGTCCTCCACGGCAGCTGCTAGGTCACCGGGGATTGGGGGAAGCAGGAGATACTGCCGGTGCAACGGGTCGCACACCGCCAACTCTGTGAAGACGACTCCACGGGCACTATAACCTTCCCGGGGGCTTGCTTCAAGAAGGACGCGGCCGTCTCGGCTGTCCCGGACGACCCAGCGGTGAGCGGGGTCAGGGGCGGGGACGAATGAGAAGGAGAAGTCGCCGGCGAGGGCGACGACCCGAGCTGCCGGCGCGGAGGGGTGAGGCGGGACCGCAGGGTGGAAGACATTGTCTCCGTACTGGAGGAAGCCGAGGAGGGGCGGGGCGTGGAGCTTGCGGTACTGCCGGAGGAAGGAGCGGTCGGTGATGAGGCGGCGGAATGTGACGCAGGCGGCGGAGGTGAGGACGAGGTCGGCCGGGTCGGGAATGCGGCGGAAGATGTCCAACAGGAGCTCCTCTGGGAGCGGCGGCGAGGAAACTTCCCGGGCGCCATGCGGCCGCGGCAGCGGACGAGGAGGGGACTCGGGCTGGTGCTCGAGGACGGCCGAATCCACGCGGATCTGTCGCCCGTCCGCCGCGCCGCCGGCCATCCCGCCGCCGATCTGGAATCTACGGGCGGACGGCCCGGAGTGAGGAGTGAGAGGATTTGGGGAAGGAGAAAGGAGGCGCTGTTGCTGCAATTGAGACATCTCCAAGGGCCTTTGACGCAGATATACCAACGGAGAAGCTGTGGTGTCCAACATCACACAAGATTCCATCCTGTCCGTTGCTTACGCATCGAGCGGCCACAATCTATTGGGTGACATTTACTACTCTTTTCTTGAGTACATGCACGTGTTTAGCTTAATCTTGTGCTCGTAGTGAATGCAAATATGTGATGTTTTGTGGCCTTATGTGACAATTTGATCTATAATTACAAAAAAAAAGGAGGCCCGTTTATGAGCGAAACCATTGCGGAGCCGTGTTTCGTCGACGGACCGGCGCCTCCTACCTCCTTCGGCGGCCTCGCCGGCGCCGGAGCAAAGTGGGGTACAGCCCGATCTACCGGCTGGACTTGTGTTCATCAGTAGGTAGGTTGTAATTATGGTTTCCCCGTCTGGCGGTTCGTCCTTTGGGTGTGGCGGCGGCGGTGAAGTAGTTTGTCTCCCCCGTTCCATCTCGGTGTCCGGTGAGGCTTCTTTTCACGGTACTGCTGCTGGTTCGATGGGGATGAATGAAGTTTCCTCCGGTTACTTCTGCGGCTCTGTTGGCGTGAGCGGCGCCAGATCCATCGATGTTTCCGGGTGGATCGGTCTGCCGGAGCTTCTCTTTCTTCATCGTCAATCTTGGGGTTGGAGGCGAGGAGTTGTTGTCTTTGTTTGTGCATTGTGCAGGAGTGGATCCAGATCCATCTTCCTCTTCTCCATTGGTGAGGGTGAAGATGGGGCGTTGCTGATGATGCTTGCGGTCTACCACATCTCCGACGTGCTGGTCCAGAAGGGCCTAAGCTTGAAGACTTCCCGTTTGCAAAAAGTCTGTCCACGGATTCCAAGATCACACCAGCTCTGGGAGGGAGCGGCAGCGAGCCCTCAACTCGCGGTGGTGTGTGAGCCTGGTCGGCTCCCCAGGGACCCGGGTGTAATTCCTTTCTTTGTTGGGTTCGTTGTATCACTATTAATCTATAAATCTGGGTTCCTTTTAGCGGAAAAAATTTGATCTGTAATTTGATCACATCCGTGGCAGCATATTTAGTGTTGATTTTTTTCCGTGTATAATTAGTGTTGAGTTCAGGAGAATGACATAAACGCAACACACATTCTATTGATCATAGCCATGGACATTGTAAGAATGGTCACCCCTTTGTCGTGATGTTAGGGCACCTCCAACACTGACACGTAAATTTGCTCTGGTATCCGTCTGCTAATAAAATTCATGCAAACACGACGGATTTTCATATAAACCGGATGATTCATGCAAACACGGTGAATTTTCATTACATTCGAACATTTAGATTTAGAAAGTCTTCTGACCCTAACCTATCCTACGGCGGCGGCCGGGGTCCGCTTCCTTGTATTCCGTATCGGCGACTACATCCTACATCTGCATCTCCATGAACGGCGACGGGGTTCAAAAGTCGTGAAGTGAAGGTGGGGTCTCCATCGAGGAAGAGGAGAACATGGTAGACGGACCAGTCCACTTGGGATACAATGCCCTGCCGCCTCTCATGCCCTACTCATCCTCGGAGGAGTCTGCGACCTATCCATCACCGGTTGAAAGTGCAATCATGCCCTTAAACTTATTTTTATGTTGATGACAACATACATATGGGGGACTAATCGTGTTTATAAAGTATATCTCAGGATTAAGTCTCAAGGGCCATGTGTGGATCATGACTACGGACAAATATATATCACTCAAGAGCGAAGATACAAGACAATAACTTTGGCATTTTTCGGTTGTTCTTGAGTATAGGGATCCCGCACTATTAAGATGGGATCGTCGGATATCGTGAAAGACTTGCTGAAAACGCACAAAGTATCCTCTCATAACATTTTTGTTTCATCTCTGGTTCTTCCACTACCTTGTGCACAAAGTCTGTTATGATCCTGAGCTAGTGTGCTCTGTTATCACCAGACGTCCGAAATTCTACGGACGTCCGACCCCTCACAGCCAACCGGGCATCTAGCTCTCTCTGGATGTCCGGTGCATCTTCACAGAACGTAAATAGTCGATTTCCGGTCCTCTTTGGACGACCGGTCACCGGACGTCCGTTTTCTCTCCGAGCATCCGGTACATCCTCAACAGAACACTTTTTACGGATTTCCGATCCTCACCGGACGACCGGCACATTCCGGACGTCCGGTGGCTGTGTGTCTCGTACTGTTTTGTGGCCTGGTGGATTCCCAGCGACCGGACGACCGGCGGCATGGTCGGACGTCCGGTCCAATCTATGCCACCGGACGTTCGGTATTATCCGGACATCCGACAACTCCAGTATGTTAAGTGGCTCAATGGTCTATTTTTTGCACTACTACTATATATAGCCTCCTCCCTCTACGAGATAAGGTTGACCATTGATACGTCTCCAACGTATCTATAATTTTTGATTGTTCCATGCTATTATATTAGCCCTTTTGGATGTTTATGGGCTTTATTTTACACATTTATATCATTTTTGGGACTAACCTACTAACCGGAGGCCCAGCCCATATTGCTGTTTTTTTGCCTATTTCAGTATTTCGAAGAAAAGGAATATCAAACGGAGTCCAAACGGAATGAAACCTTCGGGAGCGTGATTTTTTGAACAAACGTGATCCGGAGAGCTTAGAGTGCAAGTCAAGAAGCTTCCGAGGGCCCCACGAGATAGGGGGCCACCCCCCTGTAGGGCGCGCCCCCTGTCTCGTGGGCCCCTCGGGCGGCCACCAACGTACTTCTTCCTCCTATATATACCTACGTACCCCGAAAACATCCAGGAGCACCATGAAACACAATTTCCACCGCCGTAACCTTCTGTATCCACGAGGTCCCATCTTGGATCCTTCGCCGGCACTCTGCCCAAGGGGGAATCAACCATGGAGGGCCTCTACATCAACATCCTTGCCCCTCCGATGAGTTGTGAGTAGTTTACCACAGACCTGCGGGTCCATAGTTATTAGCTAGATGACTTCTTCTCTCTTTTTGGATCTCAATACAATGTTCTCCCCCTCTCTTGTGGAGTTCTATTCGATGTAAACTCTTTTTGCGGTGTGTTTGTCGAGATCCGATGAATTGTGGGTTTATGATCAAGCTTATCTATGAATAATATTTGAATCTTCTCTGAATTCTTTTATATTTGATTGAGTTATCTTTGCAAGTCTATTCGAATTATCAGTTTGGTTTGGCCTACTAGACTGGTCTTTCTTGCCATGGGAGAAATGCTTAGCTTTGGGTTCAATCTTGCGGTGTTCTTACCCAGTGACAGAAAGGGTTGCAAGACACATATTGTATTGTTACCATCGAGGATAACAAGATGGGGTTTATATCATATTGCATGTGTTTATCCCTCTACATCATGTCATCTTGCTTAATGCATTACTCTGTTCTTATGAACTTAATATTCTGGATGCAGGCAGGAGTCGATCGATGTGTGGAGTAATAGTAGTAGATGCAGGCATGAGTCGGTCTACTTGTTATGGACGTGATGCCTATATACATGATCATGCCTAGATAATCTCATAACTATGCGCTTTTCTATCAATATCTCGATAGTAATTTGTTCACCCACCATAATACTTATGCAATCTTGAGAGAAGCCGCTAGTGAAACCTATGGCCCCCGGGTCTATCTCTTATCATATTTGCTTTCAATCTACTTTATTTGCATCTTTAATTTTTGCATCTATATTACAAAATACCAAAAATATATTTATCTTATCATACTATCTTTATTAGATCTCACTTTCGCAAGTGACCGTGAAGGGATTGACAACCCCTTTATTGCGTTGGTTGCAAGTGCTCAGTTTGTTTGTGTAGGTGCGTGGGACTTTTGAGGAGCCTCCTATTGGATTGATACCTTGGTTCTCAAACCTGAGGGAAATACTTACGCTACACTTTGCTGCATCACCCTCTCCTCTTCGAGGAAAACCAACGCAAGCTCAAGACGTAGCAAGAAGGATTTCTGGCGCCGTTGCCGGGGAGGTCTTTGCTCAAGTCAAGACATACCAAGTACCCATCACAAACCCATCTCCCTCGCATTTACATTATTTGCCCTCGTTTTCCTCTCGTTTTCCACTCCCCCACTTCACCCTTAACGTTTTATTCGCCCTCTCTTTCCCAATCTCCTCTTCTCCTTTTCACTTGCCTTCTTTTGTTTGCTTGTTTGCTTATGGCCGCGCCTAAGGGTCCTGACCACCGTCTTAGAAGGATGGATGAGATTGAATCAAATATTAGAAGCTTTATAAATTGACAATTTGAGCATAACAATTTCTTTAGAAAAGAGCTTAAGGAACAAAAAAGTTTTTTGGGGTTTATGAACAAAGAGCTTGATGATATGAATAAAGAATTCTATGGTGTTAATGCTCAAATTACCCAGCTTGAAAATTCTATAGAAAAAATTTCTGACAAGCAAGCCACCTTAGTCAATAAGATGGCCGCTAAACCAGAAAAATTACATGAAAATAATGATGAGGATCTTAAAGTTATTGATGCGTCTCCGATTAGATCTATGTTTTGCAATATGAATTTTGATGATTATGGGAGTGATGATGAATCAACTTTGCCTAGAAGGCGTCCCCAAAAGTGAGATTGGAGAATCCTCAACTTCTAATAATATTGAACCTACTATCTCGGATTTCAAGGAATTTGATTATGATAATTGCTCTTTAAATTTGCACCTTGCGGATTCCACCATTAAAAAGCCTATGGGAAGGATCAATGATGTTCTTATTGTTGCAAAGAGGAATTTGGTGCCCGTATATTTTATGGTTCTTGATATAGATTGCAATCTTTCTTGCGCTATTATTCTTGGTAGACCTTTCCTTAGAACGATTGGTGCGATTATTGATATGAAGGAAGGGAATATTAGATTCCAATTTCCATTAAAGAAAGGCATGGAGCACTTTCCAAGAAAGAAAGTCAAATTACCTTATGAATCTATCATGCGTGCTACTTATGAATTTAGTGCCAAAGATGGCACTCGTTAGATCTATCTTTATTTTTATGCCTAGCTAGGGGCGTTAAACGATAGCGCTAGTTGGGAGGCAACCCAATTTTTCTTTATGTTTTTTGTTTTTGCTCCTGTTTAGTAATAAATCTTGCATCTACCTTCTGGTTATATGTGTTTTTACCTTTTAATTAGTGTTTGTGCCAAGTAGAACCTATAAGATAACCTACGATGATAGTTGATTTGATTCTGCTGAAAAAACAGAAACTTTGCACGCATGAATATAATTTTGTTAAATCACAGGAACGTGCTTTTGCGTTGATTCGTTTTTTTTCTGTTCAATAAACAGATTTTCCAGGACTTCCTATTTTTGTAGGATTTTTAGAGTTCCAGAAGTTTGTGTTAGTTACAGATTGCTACAGACTGTTCTGTTTTTGTCAGATTCTGTTTTTCGTGTGTTGTTTGCTTATTTCAATGCATCTATGGCTAGTAATTCAGTCTATGAACCATAAAGAAGTTGTAATACAGTAGGTTTAACACCAAAATAAATAAAGAATGAGTTCATTGCAGTACCTTATGTGATGGTTTTGTTTTCTTTCACTAACAAAGCTTATAAGATTTCCTGTTGAGTTTTGTGTTGTGAAGTTTTCAAGTTTTGGGTAAAGCTTTTATGGACTATGGAATAAGGAGTGGCAAGAGCCTAAGCTTGGGCATGCTTATGGCACCCCAAGATATTCAAGGATAGCCAAAAGCCTAAGCTTGGGGATGCCCCGGGAAGGCATCCCCTCTTTCGTCTTCGTTCATTGGTAACTTTACTTGGAGCTATATTTTTATTCGCCACATGATATGTGTTTTGCTTGGAGCATCGTGTATTATATTAGTCTTTGATTTTTAGTTTACCATAATTATCCTTGCTGTACACACCTTTTGGGAGAAGCCTATTTGATTAGAATTTGCTAGAATACTCTATGTGCTTCACTTATATCTTTTGAGCTTGGTAGTTTTGGCTCTAGTGCTTCACTTATATCTTTTACAGCACGGTGGTGTCTTAATTTTGAAAAATTTCTAGTCTCTCATGCTTCACTTATATTATTTTGAGATTCTTTTAGAACAACATGGTATTTGCTATTATCATAAAGTTGGTCCTAGAATGATGAGCATCCAAATTGGGTATAATAAAAACTATCATAGAAAGTGAATTGGATGCTATGATCAATTTGATGCTTGATAATTGTTTTGAGATATGGAGGAAGTGATATTAAAGTCATGCTAGTTGGGTGATTATCAATTTAAAGAATGCTTGTGTTGAAGCTTGTGATTCCCGTACCATGCACGTATGGTGAACCGCTTTGTGATGAAGTTGGAGCACAATTTTATTTATTGATTGTCTTCCTTATGAGTGGCGGTCGGGGACGAGTGATGGCCTTTTCCTACCAATCTCTCCCCCTAGGAGCATGCACGTAGTACTTTGGTTTTTGATGACTTCTAAATTTTTGCAACAAGTATATGAGTTCTTTTGATTAATGTTGAGCCCATGGATTATACACACTCTTTCACCCTTCCACCATTGCTAGCCTCTCTAGTATCGTGCAATTTTCGCCGGTACCATACACCCACCATTTACCTTCCTCAAAACAGCCACCATACCTACCTGTTATGGCATTTCCATAGCCATTCCGAGGTATATTGCCATGCAACTTTCCACCGTTTCGTTCATATGACACGCATTACTTTTGTCATATTGCTTTTTGCATGATCATGTAGTTGACATTGTATTTGTGGCAAGGCCACCTTCATAATTTTCATACATGTCGCTCTTGATTCATTGCATATCCCGGTACACCGCCGGAGGCATTCATATAGAGTCATATCTTGTTCTAGCTTTGAGTTGTAAATCCTTAAAAGTGTGATGATCTTCATTATTAGAGCATTGTCCTAGTGAGGAAAGGATGATGAAGACTATGATTCCCCCACAAGTCGGGATGAGACTTCAGACTTTACAAAAAGAAAAAAAAGAGAGAAAAAAGAGGAAGGCCAAAAAGAAAAAAAAGGCCAAGGAAAAAAAAGAAAAAAAGAAAATGAGAGAAAAAGAGAGAAGGGACAATGCTACTATCTCTTTTTCCACACTTGTGCTTCAAAATAGCACCATGATCTTCATGATAGAGAGTCTCATATGTTGTCACTTTCATATACTAGTGGGAATTTTTCATTATAGAACTTGGCTTGTATATTCCAATGATGGGCTTCCTCAAAGTGCCCTAGGTCTGCGTGAGCAAGCAAGTTGGATGCACCCCACTTAGTTCCTTTTATTGAGCTTTCATATATTTATAGCTCTAGTGCATCCGTTGCATGGCAATCCCTACTCACTCACATTGATATCTATTAATGGACATCTCCATAGCCCGTTGATACGCCTAGTTGATGTGAGACTATCTTCTCCTTTTTGTCTTCTCCACAACCACCATTCTATTCCACATATAGTGCTATGTCCATGGCTCACGCTCATGTATTGCGTGAAAATTGAAAAAGTTTGAGATTATTAAAGTATGAAACAGTTGCTTGGCTTGCCATCGGGGTTGTGCATGATTAAATACTTTGTGTGATGAAGATAGAGCATAGCCAGACTATATGATTTTGTAGGGATAACTTTCTTTAGCCATGTTATTTTGAGAAGACATGATTACTTTGATTAGTATGCTTGAAGTATTACTATTTCTTATGTCAATATGAACTTTTATTTTGTATTCATTTGGGTCTAAACATTCATGCCACAATAAAGAAAATTACATTGAGAAATATGCTACGTAACATTCCACATCAAAAATTTCTTTTTTATCATTTACCTACTCGAGGACGAGCAGCAATTAAGCTTGGGGATGCTTGATACGTCTCCAGCGTATCTATAATTTTTGATTGTTCCATGCTATTATATTACCCCTTTTGGATGTTTATGGGCTTTATTTTACACATTTATATTATTTTTGGGACAAACCTACTAACCGGAGGCCCAGCCCATATTGCTGTTTTTTTGCCTATTTCAGTATTTCGAAGAAAAGAAATATCAAACGGAGTCCAAACGGAATGAAATCTTCGGGAGTGTGATTTTTGGAACAAACGTGATCCGGAGAGCTTGGAGTGCAAGTCAAGAAGCTTCTGAGGGCCCCACGAGATAGGGGGCCGCCCCCCCCCCC
>NC_057810.1:37728092-37747482 GCF_018294505.1 Triticum aestivum
CCCCCCCCCCCTGTAGGGTGCGCCCCCTGTCTCGTGGGCCCCTCGGGCGGCCACCGACGTACTTCTTCCTCCTATATATACCTATGTACCCCGAAAACATCCACGAGCACCACGAAACACAATTTCCACCACCGTAACCTTCTGTATCTGCGAGATCCCATCTTGGAGCCTTCGCCGGCACTCTGCCCGAGGGGGAATCAACCACGGAGGGCCTCTACATCAACATCCTTGCCCCTCCAATGAGCTGTGAGTAGTTTACCACAGACCTACGGGTCCATAGTTATTAGCTAGATGGCTTCTTCTCTCTTTTTTGATCTCAATACAATGTTCTCCCCCTCTCTTGTGGAGATCTATTCGATGTAAACTCTTTTTGTAGTGTGTTTGCCGAGATCCGATGAATTATGGGTTTATGATCAAGTTTATCTATGAATAATATTTGAATCTTCTCTGAATTCTTTTATGTATGATTGAGTTATCTTTGCAAGTCTCTTCGAATTATCAGTTTGGTTTGGCCTACTAGATTGGTCTTTCTTGCCATGGGAGATGTGCTTAGCTTTGGGTTCAATCTTGCGGTGTTCTTACCCAGTGACAGAAAGGGTTGCAAGACACGTATTGTATTGTTGCCATCGAGGATAACAAGATAGGGTTTATATCATATTGCATGTGTTTATCCCTCTACATCATGTCATCTTGCTTAATGCGTTACTCTGTTCTTATGAATTTAATATTCTAGATGCAGGCAGGAGTCGGTCGATGTGTGGAGTAATAGTAGTAGATGCAGGCATGAGTTGGTCTACTTGTTATGGACGTGATGCCTATATACATGATCATGCCTAGATAATCTCATAACTATGCGCTTTTCTATCAATTGCTCGACAGTAATTTGTTCACCCACCGTAATACTTATGCTATCTTGAGAGAAGCCTCTAGTGAAACCTATGGCCCCCGGGTCTATCTCTTATCATATTTGCTTTCAATCTACTTTATTTGCATCTTTACTTTTTGCATCTATATTACAAAATACCAAAAATATATTTATCTTATCATACTATCTTTATTAGATCTCACTTTCGCAAGTGGCCGTGAAGTGATTGACAACCCCTTTATTGCGTTGGTTGCGAGTTCTCAGTTTGTTTGTGTAGCTGAGTGGGACTTTTGAGGAGCCTCCTACTGGATTGATACCTTGGTTCTCAAAACTGAGGGAAATACTTACGCTACACTTTGCTGCATCACCCTCTCCTCTTCGAAGAAAACCAACACAAGCTCAAGACGTAGCAACCATTCACTGTGAGCTTCCTAATAACACATCTCACTCCCTTTCTTGATCCCCTACACCAAATCCTATATCCCCAAGTGATTTGGGAACATTTCAGAGAAGTTCTCCAATCAAGTGATAGATCCACTTCTTCCCCTTCTTCTCACCAAAGGAATTCGTGATTTGAGCAAGTTCTTGAGCGTTTCCCATCGTTCTTGTTACTCTTGGAGGTTGGAGACTCCTAGGCGGTAGGAGTCACTCGGAGAGGAATCGATCATTGTGATTACCCCCGAAAAGTTTGTGAGGGTTTGGAGACCACCCCAAGGTCTACCACTAGTGGTTGAGAAACGCATGCATGGTGTTGTCTTAAAGGGAGAATAGGGTGAGCCTTCGTGGCGTTGGTGTGCCTTCGTGGTAACATCCACCTCTCTAACAGTGGTGTAGCTTCCCTCCAAGGAAGTGAACATCCGCATACATCCTTGTCTCTCGGAGTTGCGGTTATCCCTAACCCTAACTTCCTACTTGTGGTTACTTGTCTCTTAGTTTTTACTTATATCATATTGTGCTTGCTTGCTATCCTCTAGTGTTACTTGTTTACCTTGTTTAGTTCATAGCATCACACTTGCAATTCTTAGGCTCAACTTCATATTACGCATTATTGCCTAAAAATGCTAAGTAACAATTAAAATTTGTAATTGTACCTATTCATCCCACCTAGGTCCATCTCGATCCTTTCACCGGTGCCGGTGGACGTGAGGTCGATGATGGACGTGAACGATGGTCCGTCGCCGTCCACCTGCCACGTGTGGCCCCGAAAGTGGATGGCGGCGCGTAGGACGTGCAGCTGGTGGACGCGTCCGCGTTCAGCTGCGCCGTAACTTCATTGCGAGTGGACGTGTGTGTCTAGTAGAGCACATAGTTGTTGTAGCACATAATTGCCTTGGTATGAACGGTGGTGTACCAGATTCACGATGAATACATTACTGCAATAGCACATAGTTGCATTGCCAACCTGACTATGCAGCTCATCAAGGAGTTAGTGCAACCAATGGGTCTCCACGACAACGGAATATTCTGCCTCCACACTGGAGCATGAGACGGTTGCTTGCCACTTGAACAACAAAGGTATCAATGAGAAGCTGAGGAACACATAGTACCGGACGTGTGTCCGAGCAACCGACCCAATTGACATACGAATAGGCGATGATGCTGGAGCGCAAAGAGCCGAAGATGCACATACAATGGTGGAGGGTGCCCTTTACTTACCAAAGGATAGACTTTACAAGGCTTTGGTGCTCGTTTGTCAGGGCATGCATGTGGAGGTGGACTTGTTGTGCAACATACTAAAGATCCGGATGCATCAGTGTCAGGTGCTGATGACCGTCGGCAAAGCTCTAGTAGTGGGAGGTATCTTGAGTTGGGGAACCATCGCGTGAGGAGATCTTTGCCTTGGCGTGGAAAGGGGTGAAGCAGGATCAACACTTGGCCATGTCGACATGATCTCCTTCCCCTTCTTCTCACCAAAGGAATTCATGATTTGAGCAAGTTCTTGATCGTTTCCCATCGTTCTTATTACTCTTGGAGGTTGGAGACTCCTAGGCGGTAGGAGTCACTCGGAGAGGAATCGATCATTGTGATTACCCCCGAAAAGTTTGTGAGGGTTTGGAGACCACCCCAAGGTCTACCACTAGTGGTTGAGAAACGCATTCATGGTGTTGTGTCAAAGGGAGAATAGGGTGAGCCTTCGTGGCGTTGGTGTGCCTTCGTGGTAACATCCACCTCTCTAACAGTGGTGTAGCTTCCCTCCAAGGAAGTGAACATCGGCATACATCCTTGTCTCTCGGAGTTGCGGTTATCCCTAACCCTAACTTCCTACTTGTGGTTACTGAAGGAAATATGCCCTAGAGGCAATAATAAAGTTATTATTTATTTCCTTATAATCATGATAAATGTTTATTATTCATGCTAGAATTGTATTTTCCGGAAACATAATACATGTGTGAATACATAGACAAACAGAGTGTCACTAGTATGCCTCTACTTGACTAGCTCGTTAATCAAAGATGGTTATGTTTCCTAACCATGAACAATGAGTTGTTATTTGATTAACGAGGTCACATCATTAGTAGAATGATCTGATTGACATGACCCATTCCATTAGCTTAGCACCTGATCGTTTAGTATGTTGCTATTGCTTTCTTCATGACTTATACATGTTCCTATGACTATGAGATTATGCAACTCCCGTTTACCGGAGGAACACTTTGGGTACTACCAAACGTCACAACGTAAATGGGTGATTATAAAGGAGTACTACAGGTGTCTCCAATGGTCGATGTTGGGTTGGCGTATTTCGAGATTAGGATTTGTCACTCCGATTGTCGGAGAGGTATCTCTGGGCCCTCTCGGTAATATACATCACATAAGCCTTGCAAGCATTACAACTAATATGTTAGTTGTGAGATGATGTATTACGGAACGAGTAAAGAGACTTGCCGGTAACGAGATTGAACTAGGTATTGGATACCGACGATCGAATCTCGGGCAAGTAACATACCGATGACAAAGGGAACAACGTATGTTGTTATGCGGTCTGACCGATAAAGATCTTCGTAGAATATGTAGGAGCCAATATGGGCGTCCAGGTCCCGCTATTGGTTATTGACCAGAGACATGTCTCGGTCATGTCTACATTGTTCTCGAACCCGTAGGGTCCGCACGCTTAAGGTTACGATGACAGTTATATTATGAGTTTATGCATTTTGATGTACCGAAGGTTGTTCGGAGTCCCGGATGTGATCACGGACATGACGAGGAGTCTCGAAATGGTCGAGACATAAAGATTGATATATTGGAAGCCTATGTTTGGACATCGGAAGTGTTCCGGGTGAAATCGGGATTTTACCGGGTTACCGGGAGGTTACCGGAACCCCCCGGGAACCACATGGGCCTTCATGGGCCTTAGTGGAAAGGAGAAAAGGGCAGCCCAAGGGGGCTGCGCGCCTCCCCCCTTCCCCTAGTCCTATTAGGACTAGGAGAGGTGGCCGGCCACCCCTCTCCCTCTTTCCCCCTTGGGAATCCTAATTGGAATAGGATTGGAGGGGAGTCCTACTCCCGGTAGGAGTAGGACTCCTCCTGCGCCTCCTCCTCCTGGCCGGCGCACCCTCCCCCCTTGGCTCCTTTATATACTGAGGCAGGGGCACCTCTAAACACACAAGTTGACACAAGTTGATCCACGTGATCAATTCCTTAGCCGTGTGCGGTGCCCCCTGCCCCCTGCCACGACGCCTTATGAACTGTGGTTTGGCAAGAAACCAAAGTTGTCGTTTCTTAAAGTTTGGGGCTGCGATGCTTATGTGAAAAAACTTCAAACTGATAAGCTCGAACCCAAATCGGAGAAATGTGTCTTCATAGGATACCCAAAGGAAACTGTTGGGTACACCTTCTATCACAGATCCGAAGGCAAAACATTCGTTGCTAAGAATGGATCATTTCTAGAGAAGGAGTTTCTCTCGAAAGAAGTGAGTGGGAGGAAAGTAGAACTTGACGAGGTAACTGTACCTGCTCCCTTACTGGAAAGTAGTTCATCACAGAAAACTGTTTCAGTGACACCTACACCGGTTAGTGAGGAAGCCAATGATAATGATCATGAAACTTCAGATCAAGATACTACTGAACCACGTAGATCAACCAGAGTAAGATCCGCGCCAGAGTGGTACGGAAATCCTGTTCTGGAAGTCATGCTACTAGATCATGATGAACCTACGAACTATGAAGAAGCGATGGTGAGCCCAGATTCCGCAAAGTGGCTTGAAGCCATGAAATCTGAGATGGGATCCATGTATGAGAACAAAGTATGGACTTTGGTTGACTTGCCCGATGATCGGCAAGCGATTGAGAATAAATGGATCTTTAAGAAGAAGACTGACGCTGATGGTAATGTTACTGTCTACAAAGCTCGACTTGTCGCAAAAGGTTTTCGGCAAGTTCAAGGAATTGACTACGATGAGACCTTCTCACCCGTAGCGATGCTTAAGTCCGTCCGAATCATGTTAGCAATTGCCGCATTTTATGATTATGAAATTTGGCAAATGGATGTCAAAACTGCATTCCTGAATGGATTTCTGGAAGAAGAGTTGTATATGATGCAACCAGAAGGTTTTGTCGATCCAAAGGGAGCTAACAAAGTGTGCAAGCTCCAGCGATCCATTTATGGACTGGTGCAAGCCTCTCGGAGTTGGAATAAACGTTTTGATAGTGTGATCAAAGAATTTGGTTTTATACAGACTTTTGGAGAAGCCTGTATTTACAAGAAAGTGAGTGGGAGCTCTGTAGCATTTCTGATATTATATGTGGATGACATATTACTGATTGGAAATGATATAGAATTTCTGGATAGCATAAAGGGATACTTGAATAAAAGTTTTTCAATGAAAGACCTCGGTGAAGCTGCTTACATATTAGGCATTAAGATCTATAGAGACAGATCAAGACGCTTAATTGGACTTTCACAAAGCACATACCTTGACAAAATTTTGAAGAAATTCAAAATGGATCAAGCAAAGAAAGGGTTCTTGCCTGTGTTACAAGGTGTGAAATTGAGTAAGACTCAATGCCCGACCACTGCAGAAGATAGAGAGAATATGAAAGATGTTCCCTATGCATCAGCCATAGGCTCTATCATGTATGCAATGCTGTGTACCAGACCTGATGTGTGCCTTGCTATAAGTTTAGCAGGGAGGTACCAAAGTAATCCAGGAATGGATCACTGGACAGCGGTCAAGAACATCCTGAAATACCTGAAAAGGACTAAGGATATGTTTCTCGTATATGGAAGTGACAAAGAGCTCATCGTAAAAGCTTACGTTGATGCAAGCTTTGACACTGATCCGGACGATTCTAAATCGCAAACCGGATACGTGTTTACATTAAACGGTGGAGCTGTCAGTTGGTGCAGTTCTAAACAAAGTGTCGTAGCGGGATCTACATGTGAAGCGGAATACATAGCTGCTTCGGAAGCAGCAAATGAAGGAGTCTGGATGAAGGAGTTCATATCCGATCTAGGTGTCATACCTAGTGCATCGGGTCCAATGAAAATCTTTTGTGACAATACTGGTGCAATTGCCTTGGCAAAGGAATCCAGATTTCACAAAAGGACCAAACACATCAAGAGACGCTTCAACTCCATCCGGGATCTAGTCCAGGTGGGAGACATAGAGATTTGCAAGATACATACGGATCTGAATGTTGCAGACCCGTTGACTAAGCCTCTTCCACGAGCAAAACATGATCAGCACCAAAGCTCCATGGGTGTTAGAATCATTACAGTGTAATCTAGATTATTGACTCTAGTGCAAGTGGGAGACTGAAGGAAATATGCCCTAGAGGCAATAATAAAGTTATTATTTATTTCCTTATAATCATGATAAATGTTTATTATTCATGCTAGAATTGTATTTACCGAAAACATAATACATGTGTGAATACATAGACAAACAAAGTGTCACTAGTATGCCTCTACTTGACTAGCTCGTTAATCAAAGATGGTTATGTTTCCTAACCATGAACAATGAGTTGTTATTTGATTAACGAGGTCACATCATTAGTAGAATGATCTGATTGACATGACCCATTCCATTAGCTTAGCACCCGATCGTTTAGTATGTTGCTATTGCTTTCTTCATGACTTATACATGTTCCTATGACTATGAGATTATGCAACTCCCGTTTACCGGAGGAACACTTTGGGTACTACCAAATGTCACAACGTAACTGGGTGATTATAAAGGAGTACTACAGGTGTCTCCAATGGTCGATGTTGGGTTGGCGTATTTCGAGATTAGGATTTGTCACTCCGATTGTCGGAGAGGTATCTCTGGGCCCTCTCGGTAATACACATCACATAAGCCTTGCAAGCATTACAACTAATATGTTAGTTGTGAGATGATATATTACGGAACGAGTAAAGAGACTTGCCGGTAACGAGATTGAACTAGGTATTGGATACCGACGATCGAATCTCGGGCAAGTAACATACCGATGACAAAGGGAACAACGTATGTTGTTATGCGGTCTGACCGATAAAGATCTTCGTAGAATATGTAGGAGCCAATATGGGCATCCAGGTCCCGCTATTGGTTATTGACCGGAGACGTGTCTCGGTCATGTCTACATTGTTCTCGAACCCGTAGGGTCCGCACGCTTAAGGTTACGATGACAGTTATATTATGAGTTCATGCATTTTGATGTACCGAAGGTTGTTCGGAGTCCCGGATGTGATCACGGACATGACGAGGAGTCTCGAAATGGTCGAGACATAAAGATTGATATATTGGAAGCCTATATTTGGATATCGGAAGTGTTCCGGGTAAAATCGGGATTTTACCGGAATACCGAGAGGGTTACCGGAACCCCCCGGGAGCTATTTGGGCCATAGTGGGCCTTAGTGGAAAAGAGAAGGGGCTGCCCTAGATGGGCTGCGCGCCCCCCCTTTCCCCTAGTCCTATTAGGACTAGGAGAGGTGGCCGGCCCCTCCTCCTCCCTTCCCCTCCGAGGAATCCTAGTTGGACTAGGATTGGGGGGAGGAATCCTACTCCCAGAGGGAGTAGGACTCTCCTGCGCCTCCCTCTATGGCCGGCCAGCCTCCCCCCCTCTACTCCTTTATATACGGAGGCAGGGGCACCTCTAAACACACAAGTTGACACAAGTTGATCCTCGTGATCGATTCCTTAGCCGTGTGCGGTGCCCCCTGCCACCATATTCCTCGATAATACTGTAGCGGAGTTTAGGCGAAGCCCTGCTGCTGTAGTTCATCAAGATCGTCACCACGCCGTCGTGCTGACGGAACTCTTCCCCGACACTTTGCTGGATCGGAGTCCGGGGATCGTCATCGAGCTGAACGTGTGCTCGAACTCGGAGGTGCCGTAGTTTCGGTGCTTGATCGGTTGGATCGTGAAGACGTACGACTACTTCCTCTACGTCGTGTCATCGCTTCCGTAGTCGGTCTGCGTTGGGTACGTAGACAACACTCTCCTCTCGTTGCTATGCATCACATGATCCTGTGTGCGCGTAGGAAATTTTTTGAAATTACTACGAAACCCAACAGTGGCATCCGAGCCTAGGTTAATGATGTTGATGTTATATGCACGAGTAGAACACAAGTAAGTTGTGGACGATACAAGTCATACTGCCTACCAGCATGTCATACTTTGGTTCGGCGGTATTGTTGGACGAGACGACCCGGACCAACCTTACGCGTACGCTTACGCGAGACCGGTTCCCTCGACGTGCTTTGCACAGAGATGGCTTGCGGGCGACTGCCTCTCCAACTTTAGTTGAACCAAGTATGGCTACGCCCGGTCCTTGCGAAGGTTAAAACGGAGTCTATTTGACAAACTATCGTTGTGGTTTTGATGGGTAGGTGAGATTGGTTCTTACTTAAGCCCGTAGCAGCCACGTAAAACATGCAACAACAAAGTAGAGGACGTCTAACTTGTTTTTGCAGGGCATGTTGTGATGTGATATGGTCAAGGCATGATGCTGAATTTTTATTGTATGAGATGATCATGTTTTGTAACCAAGTTATCGGCAACTGGCAGGAGCCATATGGTTGTCGCTTTATTGTATGCAATGCAATCGCGATGTAATGCTTTACTTTATTACTAAACGGTAGTGATAGTCGTGGAAGCATAAGATTGGCGAGACGACAACGATGCTACGATGGAGATCAAGGTGTCGCGCCGGTGACGATGGTGATCATGACGGTGCTTCGGAGATGGAGATCACAAGCACAAGATGATGATGGCCATATCATATCACTTATATTGATTGCATGTGATGTTTATCTTTTTATGCATCTTATCTTGCTTTGATTGACGGTAGCATTATAAGATGATCTCTCACTAAATTATCAAGAAGTGTTCTCCCTGAGTATGCACCGTTGCAAAAGTTCTTCGTGCTGAGACACCACGTGATGATCGGGTGTGATAGGCTCTACGTTCAAATACAACGGGTGCAAAACAGTTGTGCACGCAGAATACTCAGGTTAAACTTGACGAGCCTAGCATATGCAGATATGGCCTCGGAACACGGAGACCGAAAGGTCGAGCGTGAATCATATAGTAGATATGATCAACATAACGATGTTCACCATTGAAAACTACTCCATCTCACGTGATGATCGGTTATGGTTTAGTTGATTTGGATCACGTGATCACTTAGAGGATTAGAGGGATGTCTATCTAAGTGGGAGTTCTTAAGTAATATGATTAATTGAACTTAAATTTATCATGAACTTAGTACCTGATAGTATCTTGCTTGTTTATGTTAATTGTAGATAGATGGCTCGTGCTGTTGTTCCGTTGAATTTTAATGCGTTCCTTGAGAAAGCAAAGTTGAAAGATGATGGTAGCAATTACACGGACTGGGTCCGTAACTTGAGGATTATCCTCATTGCTGCACAGAAGAATTACGTCCTGGAAGCACCGCTGGGTGCCAGGCCTGCTGCTAGAGCAACGCCAGATGTTATGAACGTCTGGCAGAGCAAAGCTGATGACTACTCGATAGTTCAGTGTGCCATGCTTTACGGCTTAGAATCGGGACTTCAACGACGTTTTGAACGTCATGGAGCATATGAGATGTTCCAGGAGTTGAAGTTAATATTTCAAGCAAATGCCCGGATTGAGAGATATGAAGTCTCCAATAAGTTCTATAGCTGCAAGATGGAGGAGAACAGTTCTGTCAATGAGCATATACTCAAAATGTCTGGGTATAATAATCACTTGATTCAATTGGGAGTTAATCTTCCGGATGATTGCGTCATTGACAGAATTCTCCAATCACTGCCACCAAGCTACAAGAGCTTCGTGATGAACTATAATATGCAAGGGATGAACAAGACTATTCCCGAGCTCTTCGCAATGCTGAAAGCTGCGGAGGTAGAAATCAAGAAGGAGCATCAAGAGTTGATGGTTAACAAGACCACTAGTTTCAAGAAAAAGGGCAAAGGGAAGAAAAAGGGGAACTTCAAAAAGAACGGCAAGCAAGTTGCTGCTCAAGAGAAGAAACCCAAGTCTGGACCTAAGCCTGAAACTGAGTGCTTCTACTGCAAGCAGACTGGTCACTGGAAGCGGAACTGCCCCAAGTATTTGGCGGATAAGAAGGATGGCAAGGTGAACAAAGGTATATATGATATACATGTTATTAATGTGTACCTTACCAATGCTCGCAGTAGCACCTGGGTATTTGATACTGGTTCTGTTGCTAATATTTGCAACTCGAAACAGGGACTACAGAATAAGCGGGTACTGGCAAAAGACGAGGTGACGATGCGCGTGGGAAACGGTTCCAAAGTCGATGTGATCGCAGTCGGCACGCTACCTCTACATCTACCTTCGGGATTAATATTAGACCTAAATAATTGTTATTTGGTGCCAGCGTTGAGCATGAACATTATATCTGGATCTTGTTTAATGCGAGACGGTTATTCATTTAAATCAGAGAATAATGGTTGTTCTATTTATATGAGTAATATCTTTTATGGTCATGCACCCTTGAAGAGTGGTCTATTCTTACTAAATCTCGATAGTAGTAATACACATATTCATAATGTTGAAACCAAAAGATGCAGAGTTGATAATGAAAGTGCAACTTATTTGTGGCACTGTCGTTTAGGTCATATCGGTGTAAAACGCATGAAGAAACTCCATACTAATGGACTTTTGGAACCACTTGATTATGAATCACTTGGTACTTGCGAACCGTGCCTCATGGGCAAGATGACTAAAACGCCGTTCTCCGGTACTATGGAGAGAGCAACAGATTTGTTGGAAATCATACATACCGATGTATGTGGCCCGATGAATATTGAGGCTCGTGGCGGATATCGTTATTTTCTCACCTTCACAGATGATTTAAGCAGATATGGGTATATTTACTTAATGAAACATAAGTCTGAAACATTTGAAAAGTTCAAAGAATTTCAGAGTGAAGTTGAAAATCATCGTAACAAGAAAATAAAGTTTCTACGATCTGATCGTGGAGGAGAATATTTGAGTTACGAGTTTGGTGTACATTTGAAAAACTGTGGAATAGTTTCGCAACTCACGCCACCCGGAACACCACAGCGTAATGGTGTGTCCGAACGTCGTAATCGTACTTTACTAGATATGGTGCGATCTATGATGTCTCTTACTGATTTACCGCTATCATTTTGGGGATATGCTTTAGAGACGGCCGCATTCACGTTAAATAGGGCACCATCAAAATCCGTTGAGACGACGCCTTATGAACTGTGGTTTGGCAAGAAACCAAAGTTGTCGTTTCTTAAAGTTTGGGGCTGCGATGCTTATGTGAAAAAACTTCAACCTGATAAGCTCGAACCCAAATCGGAGAAATGTGTATTCATAGGATACCCAAAGGAAACTGTTGGGTACACCTTCTATCACAGATCCGAAGGCAAAACATTTGTTGCTAAGAATGGATCATTTCTAGAGAAGGAGTTTCTCTCGAAAGAAGTGAGTGGGAGGAAAGTAGAACTTGACGAGGTAACTGTACCTGCTCCCTTACTGGAAAGTAGTTCATCACAGAAAACTGTTTCAGTGACACCTACACCAGTTAGTGAGGAAGCCAATGATAATGATCATGAAACTTCAGATCAAGATACTACTGAACTTCGTAGATCAACCAGAGTAAGATCCGCACCAGAGTGGTACGGTAATCCTGTTTTGGAGGTCATGCTACTAGATCATGATGAACCTACGAACTATGAAGAAGCGATGGTGAGCCCAGATTCCGCAAAGTGGCTAGAAGCCATGAAATCTGAGATGGGATCCATGTATGAGAACAAAGTATGGACTTTGGTTGACTTGCCTGATGATCGGCAAGCGATTGAGAATAAATGGATCTTTAAGAAGAAGACTGACGCTGATGGTAATGTTACTGTCTACAAAGCTCGACTTGTCGCAAAAGGTTTTCGGCAAGTTCAAGGAATTGACTACGATGAGACCTTCTCACCCGTAGCGATGCTTAAGTCCGTCCGAATCATGTTAGCAATTGCCGCATTTTATGATTATGAAATTTGGCAAATGGATGTCAAAACTGCATTCCTGAATGGATTCCTGGAAGAAGAGTTGTATATGATGCAACCAGAAGGTTTTGTCGACCCAAAGGGAGCTAACAAAGTGTGCAAGCTCCAGCGATCCATTTATGGACTGGTGCAAGCCTCTCGGAGTTGGAATAAACGTTTTGATAGTGTGATCAAAGCATTTGGTTTTATACAGACTTTTGGAGAAGCCTGTATTTACAAGAAAGTGAGTGGGAGCTTTGTAGCATTTCTGATATTATATGTGGATGACATATTACTGATTGGAAATGATATAGAATTTCTGGATAGCATAAAGGGATACTTGAATAAAAGTTTTTCAATGAAAGACCTCGGTGAAGCTGCTTACATATTAGGCATTAAGATCTATAGAGACAGATCAAGACGCTTAATTGGACTTTCACAAAGCACATACCTTGACAAAATTTTGAAGAAATTCAAAATGGATCAAGCAAAGAAAGGGTTCTTGCCTGTGTTACAAGGTGTGAAATTGAGTAAGACTCAATGCCCGACCACTGCAGAAGATAGAGAGAATATGAAAGATGTTCCCTATGCATCAGCCATAGGCTCTATCATGTATGCAATGCTGTGTACCAGACCTGATGTGTGCCTTGCTATAAGTTTAGCAGGGAGGTACCAAAGTAATCCAGGAATGGATCACTGGACAGCGGTCAAGAACATCCTGAAATACCTGAAAAGGACTAAGGATATGTTTCTCGTATATGGAAGTGACAAAGAGCTCATCGTAAAAGCTTACGTTGATGCAAGCTTTGACACTGATCCGGACGATTCTAAATCGCAAACCGGATACGTGTTTACATTAAACGGTGGAGCTGTCAGTTGGTGCAGTTCTAAACAAAGTGTCGTAGCGGGATCTACATGTGAAGCGGAATACATAGCTGCTTCGGAAGCAGCAAATGAAGGAGTCTGGATGAAGGAGTTCATATCCGATCTAGGTGTCATACCTAGTGCATCGGGTCCAATGAAAATCTTTTGTGACAATACTGGTGCAATTGCCTTGGCAAAGGAATCCAGATTTCACAAAAGGACCAAACACATCAAGAGACGCTTCAACTCCATCCGGGATCTAGTCCAGGTGGGAGACATAGAGATTTGCAAGATACATACGGATCTGAATGTTGCAGACCCGTTGACTAAGCCTCTTCCACGAGCAAAACATGATCAGCACCAAAGCTCCATGGGTGTTAGAATCATTACAGTGTAATCTAGATTATTGACTCTAGTGCAAGTGGGAGACTGAAGGAAATATGCCCTAGAGGCAATAATAAAGTTATTATTTATTTCCTTATAATCATGATAAATGTTTATTATTCATGCTAGAATTGTATTTACCGAAAACATAATACATGTGTGAATACATAGACAAACAAAGTGTCACTAGTATGCCTCTACTTGACTAGCTCGTTAATCAAAGATGGTTATGTTTCCTAACCATGAACAATGAGTTGTTATTTGATTAACGAGGTCACATCATTAGTAGAATGATCTGATTGACATGACCCATTCCATTAGCTTAGCACCCGATCGTTTAGTATGTTGCTATTGCTTTCTTCATGACTTATACATGTTCCTATGACTATGAGATTATGCAACTCCCGTTTACCGGAGGAACACTTTGGGTACTACCAAATGTCACAACGTAACTGGGTGATTATAAAGGAGTACTACAGGTGTCTCCAATGGTCGATGTTGGGTTGGCGTATTTCGAGATTAGGATTTGTCACTCCGATTGTCGGAGAGGTATCTCTGGGCCCTCTCGGTAATACACATCACATAAGCCTTGCAAGCATTACAACTAATATGTTAGTTGTGAGATGATATATTACGGAACGAGTAAAGAGACTTGCCGGTAACGAGATTGAACTAGGTATTGGATACCGACGATCGAATCTCGGGCAAGTAACATACCGATGACAAAGGGAACAACGTATGTTGTTATGCGGTCTGACCGATAAAGATCTTCGTAGAATATGTAGGAGCCAATATGGGCATCCAGGTCCCGCTATTGGTTATTGACCGGAGACGTGTCTCGGTCATGTCTACATTGTTCTCGAACCCGTAGGGTCCGCACGCTTAAGGTTACGATGACAGTTATATTATGAGTTCATGCATTTTGATGTACCGAAGGTTGTTCGGAGTCCCGGATGTGATCACGGACATGACGAGGAGTCTCGAAATGGTCGAGACATAAAGATTGATATATTGGAAGCCTATATTTGGATATCGGAAGTGTTCCGGGTAAAATCGGGATTTTACCGGAATACCGAGAGGGTTACCGGAACCCCCCGGGAGCTATTTGGGCCATAGTGGGCCTTAGTGGAAAAGAGAAGGGGCTGCCCTAGATGGGCTGCGCGCCCCCCCCTTTCCCCTAGTCCTATTAGGACTAGGAGAGGTGGCCGGCCCCTCCTCCTCCCTTCCCCTCCGAGGAATCCTAGTTGGACTAGGATTGGGGGGAGGAATCCTACTCCCAGAGGGAGTAGGACTCTCCTGCGCCTCCCTCTATGGCCGGCCAGCCTCCCCCCCTCTACTCCTTTATATACGGAGGCAGGGGCACCTCTAAACACACAAGTTGACACAAGTTGATCCTCGTGATCGATTCCTTAGCCGTGTGCGGTGCCCCCTGCCACCATATTCCTCGATAATACTATAGCGGAGTTTAGGCGAAGCCCTGCTGCTGTAGTTCATCAAGATCGTCACCACGCCGTCGTGCTGACGGAACTCTTCCCCGACACTTTGCTGGATCGGAGTCCGGGGATCGTCATCGAGCTGAACGTGTGCTCGAACTCGGAGGTGCCGTAGTTTCGGTGCTTGATCGGTTGGATCGTGAAGACGTACGACTACTTCCTCTACGTCGTGTCATCGCTTCCGCAGTCGGTCTGCGTTGGGTACGTAGACAACACTCTCCTCTCGTTGCTATGCATCACATGATCCTGTGTGCGCGTAGGAAAATTTTTGAAATTACTACGAAACCCAACAGTTACTTGTCTCTTAGTTTTTACTTATATCATATTGTGCTTGCTTACTATCCTCTAGTGTTACTTGTTTACCTTGTTTAGTTCATAGCATCACACTTGCAATTCTTAGGCTCAACTTCATATTACACATTATTGCCTAAAAATGCTAAGTAACAATTAAAATTTGTAATTGTACCTATTCATCCCACCTAGGTCCATCTCGATCCTTTCACCGGTGCCGGTGGACGTGAGGTCGATGATGGACGTGAACGATGGTCCGTCGCCGTCCACCCGCCACGTGTGGCCCCGAAAGTGGATGGCGACGCGTAGGACGTGCAGCTGGTGGACGCGACCGCGTTCGGCTGCGCCGGAACTTCATTGCGAGTGGACGTGTGTGTCTCGTAGAGCACATAGTTGTTGTAGCACATAATTGCCTTGGTATGAACGGTGGTGTACCAGATTCACGATGAATACATTACTGCAATAGCACATAGTTGCATTGCCAACCTGACTATGCAGCTCATCAAGGAGTTAGTGCAACCAATGGGTCTCCGCGACAACGGAATATTCTGCCTCCACACTGGAGCATGAGACGGTCGCTTGCCACTTGAACAACAAAGGTACACTGGTAGAAAAAGAGGCTTCCGTCCAGCCCCATTAGTCGCGAAACTGTAGGAACCGCGACTAATGAAGTCTTTAGTCGCGGTTCGGCAGACGAACCGCGACCAAAGGCTTGGGCCAGGGCGCTCGGTGGCCAGCTGGTGCACGTGAGGGGCTTTAGTCGCGGTTGGCCAGGCCAACCGCGACTAAAGGTGCCCAAAGGCCTTTAGTCGCGGTTGGCCTGGCCGACCGCGACTAAAGCTCCTCCCCTATATATACCAGTTCAGCGCACTCACTTAGCCATTTGGTGCCACTTCTCTTCACAAGGGGGTGTAGGTTTGCTTTTGGTTCCTCTTATGCACACAAGGTGTTTGATGAAATGCCCAACAGCGTGAAACAAACATGATATGAAGTGTTGGAGCCACACTTGAGGTTCCTCCTCGATCGCGGTTAGCAACTTGAACCTTTCATGCATGTGTGTCATTGATAAAATATGCATGTGTGTTGTTCATTGTTTAATTTCTATTGTTTATAGCTAGTTACTTTAACAAATGCATGATGGTTAATTATATATTTTATATTATAATAATGCAGATGAATCGGCAATGGATGTACGGTAACCGACTCTCCCGCGAGTTCACTACGGGTTTGAAAGATTTCCTCGTAGTGGCTAATGCGAACAAGCAGAAGGGTTTTGTTATCTGTCCATGTGTTGACTGTAAGAATCAGAAGGGTTACTCTTCCTCAAGAGAAGTTCACCTGCACCTGCTTCGGCACAGTTTCGCCAAGCTATAATTGTTGCACCAAGCATGGAGAAAGAGGGGTTATAATGGAAGAAGATGAAGAAGGGGATGATTTCATCGATGAAAGCTATCTTGCTCATTTCGGTGATACTTTCATGGAGGATGCTGAAGGTGAAGGGGAAGGTGAAGGGGCAGGTGAAGGGGAAGGTGAAGGGGAAGGTGAAGGTGAAGGTGAAGAAGAGGCACGTGATGAGACCGTTGATGATCTTGGTCGGACCATTGCTGATGCACGGAGACGCTGCGAAACTGAAAAGGAGAGGGAGAATTTGGATCGCATGTTAGAGGATCACAGAAAGTCGTTGTACCCTGGATGCGATGATGGTCTGAAAAAGCTGGGCTGCACACTGGATTTGCTGAAATGGAAGGCACAGGCAGGTGTAGCTGACTCGGCATTTGAAAACTTGCTGAAAATGTTGAAGAATATGTTTCCAAAGAATAAGGAGTTGCCCACCAGTACGTACGAAGCAAAGAAGGTTGTCTGCCCTCTAGGTTTAGAGGTTCTGAAGATACATGCATGCATCAACGACTGCATCCTCTACCGCGGTGAATACGAGAATTTGAATGAATGCCCGGTATGCACTGCATTGCGTTATAAGATCAGAGGGGATGACCCTGGTGACGATGTTGAGGGCAGGAAACCCAGGAAGAGGGTTCCCGCCAAGGTGATGTGGTATGCTCCTATAATACCACGGTTGAAACGTCTGTTCAGGAACAAAGAGCATGCCAAGTTGTTGCGATGGCACAAAGAGGACCGTAAGTCGGACGGGGAGTTGAGACACACCGCAGATGTAACGCAATGGAGAAAGATCGATAGAGAGTTCAAAGATTTTGCAGCTGACGCAAGGAACATAAGATTTGGTCTAAGTACAGATGGCATGAATCCTTTTGGCGAGCAGAGCTCCAGCCATAGCACCTGGCCCGTGACTCTATGCATCTACAACCTTCCTCCTTGGTTGTGCATGAAGCGGAAGTTCATTATGATGCCAGTGCTCATCCAAGGTCCGAAGCAACCCGGCAACAACATCGATGTGTACCTAAGGCCATTAGTTGATGAACTTTTACAGCTGTGGGGCAGACCTGGTGTCCGTGTGTGGGATGAGCACAAAAAAGAGGAATTTAACCTACGAGCGTTGCTTTTCGTAACCATCAACGATTGGCCTGCTCTTAGTAACCTTTCGGGACTGTCAAATAAGGGATACAATGCATGCACGCACTGCTTACATGAGACTGAAAGTGTACATTTGCCAAATTGTAAGAAGAACGTGTACCTTGGGCATCGTCGATTTCTTCCGAAAATTCATCCAGTAAGAAAGAAAGGCAAGCATTACAACGGCAAGGCAGATCACCGACCGAAGCCTACGGAACGCACTGGTGCTGAGGTATTTGATATGGTCAAGGATTTGAAAGTCATCTTTGGAAAGGGTCCTGGCGGACAATCAGTTCCGAAGGGAGCTGACGGGCACGCAGCCATGTGGAAGAAGAAATCTATATTCTGGGAGCTAGAATATTGGAAAGTCCTAGAAGTCCGCTCTGCAATCGACGTGATGCACGTTACGAAGAATATTTGCGTGAACCTCCTAAGCTTCTTGGGCGTGTATGGGAAGACAAATGATACAAAGGAAGCACGGCAGGACCAGCAACGTTTGAAAGACCCTAATGACCGGCATCCGGAATGGTTTCAAGGCCGTGCCAGCTACGCTCTGACCAAAGAAGAGAAGGTCATCTTTTTTGAATGCCTGAGCAGTATGAAGGTCCCGTCTGGATTCTCGTCCAATATAAAGGGAATAATAAACATGGCGGAGAAAAAGTTCCAAAACCTGAAGTCTCACGACTGCCACGTGATTATAACGCAATTGCTTCCGATTGCTTTGAGGGGGCTCCTACCGGAAAATGTTCGAGTAGCCATTGTGAAGCTATGTGCATTCCTCAATGCAATCTCTCAGAAGGTAATCAATCCAGAAGATCTACCACGGTTACAGAACGATGTGATCCAATGTCTTGTCAGTTTCAAGTTGGTGTTCCCGCCATCCTTCTTCAATATTATGACGCACCTCTTGGTTCACCTAGTCGAAGAGATTTTCATTCTCAGTCCTGTATTTCTACACAATATGTTCCCCTTCGAGAGGTTCATGGGAGTATTAAAGAAATATGTTTGTAACCGTGCTAGGCCAGAAGGAAGCATCGCCAAGGGCTATGGAAATGAGGAGGTAATTGAGTTTTGTGTTGACTTTGTTCCTGACCTTAAGCCGATTGGTCTTCCTCGATCGCGGCACGAGGGGAGACTAAGTGGAAAAGGCACGATCGGAAGGAAATCAACGACATGTATGGACGGCCATTCTCTGACTGAAGCACACCACACTGTACTGACCAATTCCAGCTTGGTGGCTCCGTACTTTGAGAAACACAAGAATATTTTACGCTCGGACAACCCGGGGAAGCCTGAATCCTGGATTAGGAAGGCCCACATGGAGACTTTCGGTAGTTGGTTGAGAAAACATTTAATGAATGACAATGATGTTGTAGATCAGCTGTACATGTTGGCCAAGACACCATCTTCGACTATAACGACTTTCCAAGGGTACGAGATAAATGGGAATACATTTTACACGATCGCCCAAGATAAAAAGAGCACCAACCAAAACAGTGGTGTCCGCTT
>NC_057810.1:37748560-37750144 GCF_018294505.1 Triticum aestivum
ATTGGAAATGATATAGAATTTCTGGATAGCATAAAGGGATACTTGAATAAAAGTTTTTCAATGAAAGACCTCGGTGAAGCTGCTTACATATTAGGCATTAAGATCTATAGAGACAGATCAAGACGCTTAATTGGACTTTCACAAAGCACATACCTTGACAAAATTTTGAAGAAATTCAAAATGGATCAAGCAAAGAAAGGGTTCTTGCCTGTGTTACAAGGTGTGAAATTGAGTAAGACTCAATGCCCGACCACTGCAGAAGATAGAGAGAATATGAAAGATGTTCCCTATGCATCAGCCATAGGCTCTATCATGTATGCAATGCTGTGTACCAGACCTGATGTGTGCCTTGCTATAAGTTTAGCAGGGAGGTACCAAAGTAATCCAGGAATGGATCACTGGACAGCGGTCAAGAACATCCTGAAATACCTGAAAAGGACTAAGGATATGTTTCTCGTATATGGAAGTGACAAAGAGCTCATCGTAAAAGCTTACGTTGATGCAAGCTTTGACACTGATCCGGACGATTCTAAATCGCAAACCGGATACGTGTTTACATTAAACGGTGGAGCTGTCAGTTGGTGCAGTTCTAAACAAAGCGTCGTAGCGGGATCTACATGTGAAGCGGAATACATAGCTGCTTCGGAAGCAGCAAATGAAGGAGTCTGGATGAAGGAGTTCATATCCGATCTAGGTGTCATACCTAGTGCATCGGGTCCAATGAAAATCTTTTGTGACAATACTGGTGCAATTGCCTTGGCAAAGGAATCCAGATTTCACAAAAGGATCAAACACATCAAGAGACGCTTCAACTCCATCCGGGATCTAGTCCAGGTGGGAGACATAGAGATTTGCAAGATACATACGGATCTGAATGTTGCAGACCCGTTGACTAAGCCTCTTCCACGAGCAAAACATGATCAGCACCAAAGCTCCATGGGTGTTAGATTCATTACAGTGTAATCTAGATTATTGACTCTAGTGCAAGTGGGAGACTGAAGGAAATATGCCCTAGAGGCAATAATAAAGTTATTATTTATTTCCTTATAATCATGATAAATGTTTATTATTCATGCTAGAATTGTATTTTCCGGAAACATAATACATGTGCGAATACATAGACAAACAGAGTGTCACTAGTATGCCTCTACTTGACTAGCTCGTTAATCAAAGATGGTTATGTTTCCTAACCATGAACAATGAGTTGTTATTTGATTAATGAGGTCACATCATTAGTAGAATGATCTGATTGACATGACCCATTCCATTAGCTTAGCACCTGATCGTTTAGTATGTTGCTATTGCTTTCTTCATGACTTATACATGTTCCTATGACTATGAGATTATGCAACTCCCGTTTACCGGAGGAACACTTTGGGTACTACCAAACGTCACAACGTAAATGGGTGATTATAAAGGAGTACTACAGGTGTCTCCAATGGTCGATGTTGGGTTGGCGTATTTCGAGATTAGGATTTGTCACTCCGATTGTCGGAGAGGTATCTCTGGGCCCTCTCGGTAATACACATCACATAAGCCTTGCAAGCATTACAACTAATATGTTAGTTGTGAGATGATGTATTA
>NC_057810.1:37750154-37761702 GCF_018294505.1 Triticum aestivum
GGGTGGGGGATAAGCAGGGGCGAGGTGGGCCAGCCAGGGTGGGCTGTCCGGTTGGGTGGGATGGGCCGAGGCCCATGGGGAGCCGGGGGGGGGGGGTTCTTTTGTTTTGTCTTTACTTTTTATTTTAGTAATTTTGCTTTAGTGTTTTATCTTTATGCCCATTTATTTTTGTTTTACAAAATTCATACAAAAGCACCTAATTTAATGTGACTAGTTTTACCATTGCCACAAAAGGTTTCATGCCTAATTAAAAAAGTTTAAGATTTTATAAATGATAAAATGCATTTAATTTATTGTTTAAGGCACGGTTTTATTCACCAAAGCGCATTTAAATACTTTACAAATGTGGTTTTCAACGTGACAATTATCAAGGGATTATTTGCCACGCTTTGAACATTTTAGTTTTTATGTTTGAAATTTTTAATTTTTTAACTTGATTTTGAATTTTTAAATTCGAACGGGACTTGAATCATCACGAGATTAACCACAGTAATCGTGGTGATGTGGTACCATTAGCAGAGGTTAATGTATCCGGGCGTCACACTCAAGTTCTCTAGCCCTTTCGCCACCGCCACCGCCACCGCCCCCCTTCTTCACTTAATTAATTTGTTTTTACTACATGTTTTCAGGACTGACATAATGGCGGATGATAGAGCTGACCCGATTATGGACAACTATGATCCGGACGGTGAAGCACATATGTTCGGCATCATAAACGGCGATATTCTATATGTGCCGACCGGACAAGAAGAAGATGATATCTCTTCTTATCTGAACCTTGACGGTGAAGATGAAGGGCGCCGTCAGCAAGATGATGCCGAACAAACGTCGATAAACGACGATCTTCAAATGGAAGTAGCAACCACCTCCGGCGTCGAGGTATATATATATACATTGAGCCTCTGGTGATACAAACTAACTGATTTGAATAAATATGTGTGGACTAACGCGCGCGACTCTCTTTCTTATTTTAGCCCTCGGCTGGATCGTCGAAACAATCGAGTACGTCGTCAAAGCGTGGCACAACCAAGACGATGAAACAAGGAGAAACATGCACCATCGAGGTTGTCGACAGTGCAACCGGCAGGCCGCTGGAGCCCCGCAAGAACGCCACCAAGTTTGTCAACCAATGCGGAGCCATTGTTAGAGACAACGTCTCGATCACCGTCCAGGAGTGGAATAAGCCAAAGAAGGCAAAATAATTAAACCCACCCAAGCCCTTATTGACGCAATGAGGGATGCTCAAGAGGGGAAGATCAAGTTCAACAGAGAGAACGACGCGCTGACAAAAGCCCTCGGGAATCCTGAACACGGAGGACGTGTACGAGGCATGGGGCACATTCCGTGGAAAATAGGGTTCCCCCAGAACGATGACCCGTACGGTTACAGAAGCCGGAAGAGAAAGATGGATCGGGAAGCAGATGTTGTGGCGCGGTTGGCATCGGAAATGGATGTGATGAAGAAAACCGTGAGTGTACTAGTAGCCGAACGAGATGCAGCTCGGGCGCAGCATGAAGATCATCCAGCGGATCTCAGAAGCCAGCAGCGGAGAAGCAGTGTGGCTTCCACGGAGGCCCCACCGGCTGGTGCAGATGCACCGACGATCGAAATTACTGCACCGGAGCCTCTGGTGGTCGAAATTACTGCACCGGAGCCTCTGGTGGTCGAAATTACTGCACCGGAGCCTCCTCGCTACCCCGTGGACGATATAAAGGAGATGAAAGAATGTCATCTGTATTATCCTATCGGGAACATGTCCATGAAGGTAGCCATCGGCAGTGCTTTACCATGTTTACCTGGAGCACTCCACCACAACACCCCCATTCAAGATGGCTATGCTCGTGTCACGGTGGAGGACATAGTCCAAGGGTTTGAGGACCTGGAGATTGACATTACTACACCTGAAGGGGAGAAAAGACTTGGAGATGTCAAGCGCCATTTCATTCTATGGCAAAAGAAGTTTATCAAGTTTCCAGGCGAGGCGCCAAGGACAACAAGTCCACCCCCCTACGGTGGTGGCGGTTCACCTACACCTCCGTCACGTCAGCCGACGCCCCCCAGTCCACAACGTCCGGCGGGTGATCAGACGCCGCCCCCCAGTCCTCGTCCGGCGGGTGATCAGACGCCGCCCCCCAATCCACCTCCGGCAAAGAAGCAGAAGCAGTCCTGGATTATTAACCCGGACCCTTATGTACCTAAGACCACAAAGGTACCGGAGCCATCATTGAAGCCTCTCCCCACAAGGCCTTGGGAACATAGTGCCGAGGAAACTGCCGCGGCCGCGGCTGCTGATCATGAGAAATGGAAGGCGGACTGCAAGAAGAAAAGAGAGCCCGAGCCCAAGCCAGTATTTTCTGATGAGCAAAAGAAGTGGGCTAAGTCATTTTTGAGCACACCGTCCCAAGCCGCGAAGAATCTGCCTGACGACTATGCACGTGAACTTCGTAGGCAGGCACTCATGTTGAAGGAGAAGAAAGAGCGGGCAGAGAACCAGGAGAACAAAGCCTTGGAGGAGGCCGAGAAAACGGAATTAGAAACTAAAAAAAGCGGGAAACGAGTTGCCCAGCTCGGGGAACAAAGTAAACAATCGATTGCCCCACTTATAGTGAAAGCCGCCGGTCCGGATGACCCCGATATCATAGTAGCTGCGGCAGCACATGGATTGACTGTAACGAGTGCCAGAGAACAAGCGGCCAACTTAGGTATTACTCTTCGTGAACTGTTAGGCCTTGATGTGGCGCCAGTGAAGGAGGTAGTAATTACATATGTGAAGAATGGGCCTCTCGTCGAGCCTGCGCAGGAACAGGATCTACCTCCACAAATGAAAGGTCTGCTGAAATGGTACAAGGGTTACATAAAAAATAAAAACGCCAAAGAATATATTTATGCGGAAGTTAGATATGAGCATCACTTCAAACATTACTATGTACAAATTCATCTGAGTGAATTGTTCCAGCTTTTCAATCTGCGCGAGCTCGACAAATCTATCATCAGTTGCTACGTTCTGTAAGTGATTTATTTCTACCCCATCTCGTTCATATTGCCTGCACTATATATATGTCCTAACTATATTGTTGTGTCCGCTATTATACATGCAGAATGAAGATTAAGGAATGCAGAGTAAGGAACATCCATGATGTTGGGTTCATTGACCCACACATCGTTAATGGATATGTGTTGGAGCATCACCCCGCCGACATGGAGGCAGACCTGTGGCAGTTTCTTACAAAGCAGGAACTCAAAAGTGATATTCTATTTCCTTACCATTTTGGGTGAGTGTTTCTGTCTTGAGCACATTCTCTTTTGTTTACTCAATGCATGGTATGTGGCCGGCTAATCGATGAGTTATGCATGACGTACTGTGCATGTATCGTGTCCGCAGGTTCCACTGGATTCTGCTAGTAATTAAAGTTGACACCTCCGGATGTCTCGTCCACGACTCTCTGAATAAGGATCCAAAGCTTTGGGTCGACATGAGAAGAATGCTGCAGAAGTAATTATTTTCATTCATTTGCGCTCTATATCGATCGGCCTATTTCGTTCATTTCCTAATATCAAGTAACTAATAACTCTCTTGTTCATTTAATTTTCTTTGCCTCGTAGGGTTTGGAGACGGTTCGTAGATACAAAGGTCGGTGAATTCAAAAAAGAGCTAGAATTCAAAAGGGCAAAGGCTAAGAATGGTGAGGATATTCAGCCAGCGGGGACCAATCTATGTGCATACTATGTCTGTGAGATGATCCGGAGATACACCTCTGAGCGGGTTCCGAGTGATACCAATGCTCAGAGGAATAACCTCCGGATGATGCTTAGTCCAAAAGCTCGCTTCCGACCACTTCAAGAGGAACTAGCTGGATGGTTCAGGAGGGAAGTCCTCCATCCTAAAGGAGAACACCATTACGAGGACGTAGAACTTTATATGCATTAAATTATGTATGGAAACTTGTTCAAAATTGTATATGGTCATCCGATGATATTGAATATATATTGTATATTCCTCTTGAATTCTTTTTGGTTCTAATTTCAAATTTGTTTGAAATTGTACATTCATATGCATGTATGTAGTACCGTAGAATATGTGAAACTCCTTCAAAATTAAAATAAAGCACAAAAGAAATAAAACAATACAAATTAAACAGAAAACAGGTTTAAGGGGGGGGCTAAAACCCTAAACCTGCGGCGGCCTTTAGTCGCGGTTGGCCAGAAGAACCGCGACTAAAGGTCCTCCGCCCCGACGGCCACCTGGCGCCCACGTGGACGGGCCTTTAGTCGCGGCTCTTAAGCAACCGCGACTAAAGGGTGGGGCCTTTAGTCGCGCCCGTTCGGTCGCGGTTGCGCAACCGCGACTAATGGCAGTTGCGAACCGCGACCAAAGGCCCTTTTTCCACCAGTGGTATCAACGAGAAGTTGAGGAACACATAGTACCGGACGTGTGTCCGAGCAACCGACCCAATTGACATACGAATAGGCGATGATGCTGGAGCGCAAAGAGCCAAAGATGCACATACAATGGTGGAGGGTGCCCTTTACTTACCAAAGGATAGACTTTACAAGGCTTTGGTGCTCGTTTGTCAGGGCATGCATGTGGAGGTGGACTTGTTGTGCAACATACTAAAGATCCGAATGCATCAGTGTCAGGTGCCGATGGCCGTCGGCAAAGCTCCAGTAGTGGCAGGTATCTTGAGTTGGGGAACCATCGCGTGAGGAGATCTTTGCCTTGGCGTGGAAAGGGGTGAAGCAGGATCAACAGTTGGCCATGTCGACATGATCTAGGAGCATGGCTTGTAGTTGACCTACTAGAAAAACCCCGAGGCGGTACACCGACGAAATAGTGTGTGTGTGTGTGGGGAGGGGGGGTCAAGATCCTTCACACTATATCTTCGACGTTACAACAACAAATAGGCATTTTTTTTATGTCGTGGGGTAACACAAAGAGTCACAAGTCAAAGGAAGTGACCATGGAACTGGGCTTTGGTACCAAGTGTGAGGCATGGATTGGTTGTTTCCATAATATTAACGTGCATTTCAAATACACTATTAGTCTATTGCTAGTAGTTGGGATAATCACTGCAATTATTAGATGCAGGTAATTTAGTGCGTTCTTTGATGAGCAGAGCAACACGAAGTAAAATGTTGTCAGAGGTAAGCAACCGGCTCATAGCTAGTTGATGTAACCGATACCGTCGTGTTATTCCATTAGATATTTTGAAGAGTATTTTAAAGGCGTACCATGTTTTTATAGAACTAGATGATATCAAGCACGTTGTTGCAGTAATATTTCAACAACATATTTCAATGTGGTTTGTTGTATGAAACATGAATATTTGAAGCAATAATATAAAAAGCTAAAACTGAAAATACATATAATTTATTATGTTTTATTACTATATAGCTGTAAAATATTTACTAAATATAAATAGCATAATAGAATGAAAATTCTCATAAATCTTTGCATGTTCACATGTGTCTTTTTTCCATGCATGTTTCACGATGAAGTGGCATGCTTGCATGTTGAAAGACATACGGTAAGGAGGGTGAGCCTTATCTAATGCGTGGTGTACGATGATGTGGCATACTTGTATGTTGAGAGAAATATTGAGATGTGTCTTTTTTCCATGCACGTTTCATAATGAAGTGGCATGCTTGCATGTTGAAACACATATGGTAGTAGGGTGGGCATTTTAGCATGCATGTTGTATGATGATGTGGCAATACTTGCATGTTGAGAGAAATAGATAGTGGAGGCTAGGCATTTAGATATAGAAGATGCACGTTTCATAATGAAGTGGCATGCTTGCATGTTGAAACACATATGGTAGTGGGGTGGGCATTTTAGCATGCATGTTGTATGATGATGTGGCATACTTGCATGTTGAGAGAAATAGATAGTGGGGGCTAGCCATTTAGATATAGAAGATGTTGAAAGCATAATTACAAGAAGCCTACCGCGATGCGATGTTAGACTGTATTTGCATGTGTATATTGTAACGTTGTATACCACCTCATTATATATATATGTGATAGGCCACCCCTAGAGGATTGTGCCGGTTCCCCCCAAAGCCTATTGTCTTACATGGTATCACGCTAGGTTACGTCCGCTTCCGCCTAAAAACCCTAAACCGCCGCCGCCGCCGCCGCGCCCGCCGTCGCCGTCGCCCGACTGCTATGACGTCCGCCGCTGCGTCCAGCTCCACCGCCACCGGTTTTCTGCCGGCCTCCATCGCGGCACTTCTCTCGAGGCCGCTGGATGCCGCCTCCCTTCAGGCGCCGATCGGGACACGGAGCGTCGGCTCCCTCTTCGCGCTCCCGTCGGCTGCTACTTCGCCCGGGCAGGCGCTTGTGGCCCACACCGCCGCTGTCGTGCCCTCGGCCACTACGCCGCTGGTGGCGGAGGACGTCGCGCTGGCAGGATTCGCGGCGTCAACCGCGGCCATCGCGCCCTCTGTCACCGCGCCGGCTGCCCCTCTGACTGTCTCCACGGTGGTCTCACCTCAGCCAGTCTCCTCGATGGGATCGCAGCCGCCGTCGCCGTTTCACTTCGGCCATCTCATCACCATCAAGTTGTCGTCGGACAATTACATCTTCTGGCGCGCGCAGGTTCTTCTGCTTCTTGGGAGTCACTATCTGCTTGGCTATGTCGACGGCTCTCTCCCTTGCCCTCCTGCGCTGGTTGACAGCGTGCACGGTCCGGTCTATAATCCGGCTCACCGTGTCTGGACAGGGCAGGATCAGGCGAACCTCTCCTCCATCCAGGGGTCGCTCTCTCCGGCCGTTGCTGGGCTTGTTGTCTTCGCCAAGACGTCCCACGAGGCATGGACTATTCTTGAGCGCTCGTTTGCGGCACAGTCGCAGGCTCGTGTATCTGGGCTCCGTCGCCAACTTGGGGAGTGTCAGAAGCTTGACTCCACCGCCACTGAGTTCTACAACAAAGTCAAGAGTCTCGCCGACACGCTGGCCTCCATTGGACAGCCCCTCACCGACTCCGAGTTCAACTCGTTTATTGTCAATGGTCTTGATGAGGAGTATGACGCCCTAGTCGAGATCATCAATGAGAGGGGCAACTCCACGCCCATGCCAGCACACGAGGTCTTTTCACACCTCCTGCTTACTGAGCAACGAGTCGAGACGCGCCGATCCAGGGGCAACGGCGCCCTCTCGGCAAACGCCGCCACCAAGGGTGGTCGCTCCTCTGCTTCATCCAGGGCTCCTTCGGGGCAGTCACCACCACCCGCCTCGGCCCCTCCTCCTACTGCGACGCTACCAGGGGCTGGCGGTCCACGTGTGTGCCAGCTTTGTGGTCGCGATGGGCACTGGGCCTCGAAGTGTCACAAGCGCTTCCAGCGGGGTTTTCTTGGTCTCGGCAATGACGGGAAGGATACACGCAACTTTGCTCGTCAGGTCGCCATGGCTGATCGTCCGCCGCCGCAGAAGCCACAGGGACACACTCAGTCCTACTCCATTGATCCCCACTGGTACATGGACTCTGGGGCGACAGAGCACCTGACCAGTGAGATGGGGAAGCTTCACACTCGTGAACCCTACCATGGCTCCGACAAGATCCACACCGCCAATGGAGCAGGTATGCACATCTCTCATATTGGTCAAGCATCACTTCTCACTAGACATGCCAATAGGAGTCTTCAACTTCGCAATGTTCTTCGAGTTCCATCTATGACACATAATCTTCTTTCAGTTCCTAAACTCACTCGTGATAATAATGTGCTTTGTGAATTTCATCCTTTTGATCTTTTTATTAAGGATCGGGGCACGAGGGACATTCTTCTTAGTGGGCGGCTCTGCCAAGGTCTCTATCGTCTGGAGCATCCTGGCGTCGCTCGCGTCTTCAGTGGAGTTCGGGTATCTCCGTCACAGTGGCATGCTCGTCTTGGTCACCCGGCCACACCTATTGTCCGGCATGTTTTGCGTCGTCATGAGCTTCCTAGTGTGTCTAGTAATAAAGATGTAGCAGTGTGTGATGCTTGTCAGCAGGGGAAGAGTCATCAACTTCCTTTTTCGGAGTCCAGTCGTGAGGTGAAACATCCTTTAGAACTTGTGTTTTCAGATGTATGGGGTCCTGCTCAGACTTCCGTTAGTGGTCATAATTACTATATCAGTTTTATTGATGCTTACAGCCACTTTACCTGGCTTTATCTTATCAAACGTAAATCTGATGTGTTTGACATTTTTGTTCAGTTCCAAAAACATGTTGAATGCCTTCTCAAGCACAAAATTGTTCATGTTCAGTCGGACTGGGGTGGCGAGTATCGCAACCTCAACTCCTTTTTTTAGTCGCTTGGGATCACTCACCGTTTAGCATGTCCACATACACATCAGCAGAATGGTTCAGTAGAACGTAAGCATCGTCACATTGTTGAAGCTGGTCTGACTCTTTTGGCCCATGCATCTGTTCCGTTTCGTTTTTGGAGTGATGCTTTCACCACTGCATGTTTTCTCATCAATCGTACTCCCACTCGTGTTTTGAATATGAAGACTCCCATTGAAGTTCTCCTTAATGAACAACCGGACTACACCTTTCTCAAGGTGTTTGGGTGTGCTTGCTGGCCCCATCTCCGTCCATATAACAAGCGTAAGCTCGAGTTTCGTTCCAAGAAGTGTGTTTTTCTTGGTTATAGCTCTCTTCATAAAGGATACAAATGTCTTCATGTGCCCACTAATCGTGTCTACATCTCTCGGGATGTTGTGTTTGATGAGCATGTTTTTCCCTTTGCCAAACTCCTTGTGTCCACTACCGAGCCACCTGTCATGCATTCATCCTCTGTTGCTTCTGACCAATTTGATGATGTTGCATATTCTCCTCTATTGTTGCCTAACCATGGTGCAGGCACTGGTCGTGGGGCTCGTTTGGAGATTCTGGAAGTGCCATCTTCCTCTTCGTCGCCATCGCCTTCATCCTCGGCACCTTCTATTGTGCATGAGGAGCACATGGCGCCCCTGCATGGCCTTGGTTTCCGTGCTCATGCACGGCCGATCGACGTCCTGGCCCGGTCGCCTCTGGCTTCTTGGCTGCCTTCGCCATCGTCGCGCCCTGCAACCCCGCCGACTGGGCCGGCCTCCTCGGTCCCCGTCTCGCCCAGGGCGTCGGGGCAGTCATCACCAGGCCTGGCCTCGCCCGCCCCTGCCTCGCCCAGGGTGTCTGGGCCCTTCTCACCAGGGTCGGCCTTGCCTGCTCTCGCCTCGCCAAGGCCGTCTGGGCCGGTGTCACCGGAGCTGGCCTCGCCCACTCTCGGTTCGCCCATGGCCTCTGAGCCCCTGTCGTCGGGCCAGTCTTCGCCATGCAGCCCGGAGTCGTCTGTCCCGAGCTCGCCTGAGGTGATTACTGCATCTCCGGCGACCGTCACGTCTCCGTCACCTTCGCCTCCGCCGGCTCCTGCTGCTGCTCTACGTCCACATACGCGCAGTCGGAGTGGCATTTTTCAGCCTAAGCAACGTCACGATGGCACAGTTGCTTGGTTAGCGGCGTGCATGTCTGCTGCTCTCGCAGATCCATCCTCTGAGCCACGCACGTATCAAGCTGCTATGCGCATTCCTCATTGGAGAGAGGCCATGGAGCAGGAGTATCAAGCGCTTCTTCGCAATCAGACATGGACTCTTGTTCCTCCACAATCACGGGTAAATGTCATTGATTCCAAATGGGTTTTCAAAGTGAAGAGGCATTCTGATGGGTCCATTGAGCGCTATAAGGCTCGTCTGGTTGCTCGTGGTTTTCGACAGCGTTTTGGCCTTGACTATGAAGACACCTTCAGTCCAGTGGTCAAGCCTACTATCATCAGACTTCTTCTCTCTCTGGCTGTTACTCGAGGTTGGTTTCTTCGTCAGCTTGATGTTCAAAATGCTTTTCTTCATGGTGTCTTGGCGGAGGAGGTTTACATGCGCCAGCCTCCGGGTTTCTCTGATCCGGATCGCCCTGATCATCTCTGTCGTCTGTCCAAGGCAATTTATGGTCTGAAGCAGGCTCCTCGTGCTTGGCATGCTCGTCTTGCAATGGCTCTTCGTGCTCATGGTTTTGCATCATCAACTGCTGACTCCTCATTGTTTCTTCTTCAAAGGCCTGAGGTTACTATGTACTTGTTGGTCTATGTAGATGATATCATTTTGGTCAGCTCCTCTCAGTCGGCTGCTACTGCGCTTGTTCGCTCACTTGGTGCTGATTTTGCGGTCAAGGACCTTGGGAAGCTTCATTACTTTCTTGGTGTGGAGGTTACTTCTCGTGCTGCTGGCCTTGTTATGATGCAGAAGAAGTACTCTCTGGATTTGTTGCAGCGAGCTGGGATGCTTAAGTGCAAACCGACGACTACACCCATGTCTACCACTGATAAGCTCAATGCTGTTGATGGTGTGCTTCTTTCTTCTTCTGATGCGACAGAGTACAGGAGTATTGTTGGTGGGCTCCAGTACTTGACGATCACGCGACCAAACATTTCCTATGCTGTTAACCGAGTCTGCCAGTATCTGCAGTCACCCCGTGACACTCATTGGTCTGCTGTTAAGCGGATTTTGCGCTATATTCGTTTCACGGTGGCTCATGGTTTGCATATTCGGCCGTCTGACTCTGGTTGTCTTTCAGCATATTCTGATGCAGATTGGGCTGGCAATCCGGATGACAGGCGATCCACGGGGGGTTATGATGTCTTCTTTGGCTCTAACCTGATTGCCTGGAGTGCTCGGAAACAGGCTACTGTCTCGCGTAGCAGTACTGAGGCTGAGTATAAGGCTGTGGCCAATGCCACATCAGAGATCATCTGGGTACAGTCCTTGCTTCAGGAGTTAAGTATACCCCAATCACAGCCTCCTGTTCTTTGGTGTGATAACATCGGTGCTACATACCTTTCTGCAAATCCGGTATTCCATGCCCGAACGAAATACATTGAAGTTGACTATCACTTTGTGCGTGAACGTGTCTCTCAGAAGCAACTACAGATCAAGTTTATTTCTTCCAAGGATCAACTTGCTGACATCTTCACCAAGCCATTGCCTTTGCCACAGTTTGAGACTTGCAGGCGCAATCTTACCCTTCTAGATTCATTAGAAAGTGGCTAAGATTGAGGGAGGGTGTTAGACTGTATTTACATGTGTATATTGTAACGTTGTATACCACCTCATTATATATATATGTGATAGGCCACCCCTAGAGGGTTGTGCCGGTTCCCCCCAAAGCCTATTGTCTTACATGCGAACATCGCGGCGGGTTCACATACTCACACTCACACCTGCACCCACACCCTAAAATAAACTAGGTCACTATCTCACGAAACATTGAAAGCCTCTAGCATAACCAAGACTAGCTTTCGTCCAGTCGTCAATCTCGTCAGGAATTTGCAAAGGTAGTTGAGTAGGTCTTCTCTGCTGCTGGGTTCTGTTGAAAACCATCGCTTTGTGTTGTTTCCAAAGAGACCACACAATACCAATGACGAGAGATTCGAAACCTTGTTTCACCGGTCCGTGAAAAATGTGTCTTTGCTGAAGCCACCATTGTCTCAAAGTCATATTCGTCTCCGGATATTGTATGTTAATTCTAAGGGAATCAAAG
>NC_057810.1:37761790-37762648 GCF_018294505.1 Triticum aestivum
AAAAACAATGAGCAAGGATGTGATCCACGTTATCTTCCTCCTTCAAGCAGGTATAGCAAGGCGAAGGCACGTCCCACAAGCCATGACATGTGCTTTAGTCAAAGGTCCAGATCGGATATTGCACCACAAGCCATGCAAATATCTTCCACTTGAGGGGAGCCAACTTCTCTAGATGCAACAAGCAGTGGGCTATCTCATCAAGCAAGTATCTTGTAAACTGAATTAGCATTGTACTTCCTAGAAGCATCGCAAGGCCAAGCGGACTAATCCAGATTGTGGGTATTTCGATGCATATAGGTGATGACCTGACAGAGATGAGCCTCTTGAATAGGCACCATGAACGAGAGCTCACCTTGAATGTCTTCCACCCCAAGCGGTTTTGATCATAGCTTGCTAAATGGAGCGCCTCTACTGGATACGAGTACTAACCATCTCGACGATTGATAAGTCCAAATTATGCGATCATTTTGTTATTATTTTTGTGTCTACTTGGCTGGCTTCATGGAATTTTATCGCGTCCGCGCACACCTTTCTATCGTTTCCTCATATAAAGCTTCTTGGACCAACTATTATTATACAGAAAAAATTCATAAAATGGTAGTGCTATTTTAATTCATATGGCACTAGTAGAAAAGGGGGCATTTGTTCCGGTTCGTAAGGGCCTTTAGTTCCGGTTCATGAACCAGGACTAATGGATCGTTACTAATACCTCCCCCTTTAGTCCCGGTTCAAACACGAACCGGGACAGATGTGCCTCCACGTGGCCGATGCGCCGAGCCCAGGCAGGGGGGCCTTTGGTCCCGGTTGAAGGCACCAACCGGGACCAAAAGGCCTCCACGCGTCAGCATTCCAGTGGCT
>NC_057810.1:37762936-37770595 GCF_018294505.1 Triticum aestivum
TAATTTAGGTGTTTCATATATTGTGTTAGCTAGCTAATTAATAGAGAGAAGTGTCCTCTCTTATGTCCGTGCTTGGTCGACGCTATGTACTATATACATAGAGAGGCCCTCGACACGCTAGCTAGTAAGAAAATGAAGGGAACCATTGAGTACAGAAGTTCGTCATGCATACCGAGAGAAGTGATCGATCGACCTCTCCTTCTCCGAGAGATTGGTGGAACAACAAGTTTTCGTATAATGTATCCGACGCTACTGGCTACATACATGTACAATATGTAAGATCTCTTAATTGCAATCCTCTAGCAATTGAAATCAACTTGCACATGGTATTCTCCGGCTTTATTGATGACGTGGTCAAGAAAGAATCCCGCCAATTCCTCTTGAATTGCTTTCATGCGATCTGGTTCTAGGAGTTCATTCCGCATCTGTCACGTCTAATTTGAAGAAGGGGGTTAATTAATACATATATATGAATGAAACTCAACAGAAATGCACTAGTAGAAAAGAGGGCTTTGGTTCACCCTGGGTTAGCCCATTAGTCCCGGTTCAATCTAGAACCGGGACTAATGGGGGCATTAGTCCCGGTTCGTGCGCCCAGGGGCCACGTGGGCCATTTGTCCCGGTTCGTCTGGACCTTTTAGTCCCGGTTGGTGCCACGAACCGGGACTAAAGGGTGCGATGCCCATTAGTACCGGTTCGTGGCACCAACCGGGACTAAAGGTCAGACCTTTAGTCCTGGTTCGAGCCACCAACCGGTACTAATGGGGTTTGAGGCATTAGTACCGGTTCATGGCACGAACCGGTACTAAAGGTCACATTTTCAAACTCCATCCCCCCCCCCCCGTGGATCGCCTTTTCAGTTTTAGAAAAAATAAAAGAAAATGATGAAAATGTCAAAAAATGAAAAAAATTAGTTTCCCATGTGATATGTGGTCTAGTTGTTGGGAAAATTTGCAAATGTGAATTTCGACTTTATTTGCAAAATCTCTCTAGAATTTAGTAAAATGGGCATAACTTTTGCATACTGACTCGGATGAAAAAGATTTTTATATGAAAAATCATCTACTCGAAAAGTTACATCCAAATTTAACGGGGGGAACCCCGTTAAACATTTTTAGAATCCTCAAAAACCTAACAGAAAAAGTTACGGGGCTTTTAAGATCTAGAGTGGAAAAAATCGAAAAAATTTCAAACTGTGGTCAAACAATGGTCAAACTAATTATTCTAGAATATTAGTGTTACTAAATAATTATTTCAGTTATTTTGAATTTTGGTCAAATCTGGTCAAACTGTGGTCAAACAATGGTCAAACTAATTATTCAAGAAATATTAGTGTTACTAAATAATTATTGTTTTTTAAAACAATAGTTTCAAACTCAAACAGTGAAATGCTCACGCAAAATTCCTGAGGGTTAATAGGATTGACATCTTACTATTGTCAGCAAAACAACAAGTGCAGACTTGGAAACGAGGGAGAATAAAACCCAGAAGTTAAGCGTGCTCAGGCTGGGGGAGTGGGAGGATGGGTGACCGTTCGGGAAGTTGGATGATTAGGAATGATGAGGGGTGATTAGAGATTAGAGGTTAAATTGAGCAGTGATGAGGGGTGGTGATTAGAGATTAGAGGTTAAAATAATTTAGAAAAAATTTCAAAAAAAATTTCAAAAAAATATTTTTCAAAAAATAAAATTCCTTTAGCACCGGTTGGTGTTACCAACCGGGACCTTTAGTCCCGGTTTGTTTAAGAACCGGGACTAGTGGGGGGTTTTCTACTAGTGATGATGGTGTAATAAAATGAAATTGTGAATATTATTGCTTACGCACTTCAAATTGTCTTTTAGAGTAGCCCCGCTTGTTTTTCAAAGTCGCGTTGTGGATGAACACGCACACGTAGTATCCACAGAAATCATTCCCTTGTTCCTGCCACAAGCACTTTACGAGAAATAGAGGTCAATCAAACTGATAATGAAGCATTATAAATGGCATTGATGAAAGTATAGCTATAGAATCAACGGGAGATGCGCGCAACTAGCACTAGTGCAGAACCGGGCATTAGCACTGGTTCGTAAGGCCCTGTAGTGCCGGTTATGTAACCGGCACTAATTTCTGGTCACTAAAGGCCCCCCGCCCCTTTAGTACCGGTTCAGCACGAACCGGTGCTAAAGGGCAACCACGTGGCACGAGCCAGCTCCGGGGGCCTGGAGACCTTTAGTACCGGTTGGTAATACCAACCGGTACTATAAGGTTTGGGTTTTTTTAGTTTTATGATTTCTTTTTCATTTAATTTTGTGTTTCCATTTTAATTCTTTTTCGTTTGCTGGTATTTTACGATACTACACATTGTACACGTTATGCATATATATATATATAAATAGAATTTCTAGTAGAACCAATCATGCATATATATATCATCAATGTCTCACAAACCACCATATTAATTAATTCACACATACACACATGTATAGCTATATACAATTTCTCCTACATATGAATGTTGCCTTCGGAGCCAGTGGCATTAGCCTAATTGGTGCCTTTGGTGCCTTCGGGCGGTAGCGGGTAATAGAATTCTCCCTTCGGATTTATGACCTGGTCTAGCAAAAATCCCGCTATTTCCTCTTGAAGTGCTTCTACGCGCTCCGTTTCTATGAGCTTCTCCCGCACCACTTTGAACTGTTAAGAAGGAGATCAATATGCATGTGTATTAGTTGTGTGACTAGATAACGATAATGGTGTAAAAATTATGAATAGTGTTCTGACAAGCGTACCCATTCCTGTCTTTGAGATCTGCTCCTTTCGGACGCCATCATGCGAATGTTCTCGCAAACGCAGAATGCACACAGATCAGTCCCCTGCGACTGCTTCAGGGCCTTTACGAGAATCGAATTTGATTAGATAAAAATTAATCAAGCATGATAATTAAAGAGATGGCAGCTAGCTAGCTAGAGCTATAGTACTACTTAATTTCTTACCTTGGGTCGAAACCATTTAAGCTTTTTTTTCATTCGCCGGGCGTGACGGCGATGAACCTTGTCCAAGCCCTGTCCACCGACAAAGAAAATGAATAAAAGGGGTTATTAAATAGTTCATATCATGAAATGACGAATGAAATAGGCCGAGATATATAGTTAATAATGATTGAAATTACCTGTTGACTATCTCATACAAGATGTTATAGTCAGTTTTTTCTGAGATTAGTGAGTCCAGTACTTCAATTGTTCCGGCGTCAACTTTAATGATACACAAGACCCAGTGAAATCTGCATGCACACACGTTTGCATGTCTTAATTAAGCGGGCATATGTAAGCAAAAACATGTAGCTAGATAGCTAGTAGGCAAAAACAGAGAATTTGTAGTACAAGACAGTGTGACTCACTGGAAGTTGTAAGGAAGTAGTATATCTTCATTGTATTTGAGGCGCTTCAAGAACTCTAGCATGCTGTCCTCTACTTCCTTTGCATAACGTTGATTCATCTTCCATAAGTATTCGTTAACGGTGTTTGGGTCAATGAACCCAATGCCAAAGCGTCCACCTTTTCTCATTTCATATATTTTCATCCTGCATAATACCACAGAAAAGAATATAGTGAGGATAATTACAGGTAATGATTGATCAAAAGGATCACTACAGCTAGCTTGAGACTTAAATTATAGAAAGAAATCACTTACAGACAATAGCAACTGACGATAGATTTGTCGAGTGCGTCTTGATTGTATAACTGAAACAGTTCTGAATACTCAACGAACAAAGCTTTCTCATGGTAGTAATGGTCCTGCTTGACATTCACCATGAGGGACAATCGATCTGAAATCTTGGTAATGTTCATGTACCATTGATGCAATTCATACATTCTCGTTGGGAGGTTCTTGACCTTGTCTGGCGCGACCAAAGGTTGGCCCCGGACATATTTCCGTTTTACTTCATCCTCTCTAAGCAAAGGCATGGGCTCGATCTTGAGGACTTGTCCAACAGTGATGTTGAGAATTTCAGCCTGCATTATATGCTCCTCCGTTATTACCACATTGCCCACCTCGGGAACATGCACTGTTTGCCCAGAATAATATTGGGCGCGCGTACTGTCACCTGTTGTTGGCACAACAAGCGAGGGGATCAATTGCGCCGCCTGTTCTCCCAGCTGGGGAATGGTTTTCCCGCTTTTTTTGGCAGCTACTTCTTGTTTGCTCGATCCTGATGTAGACGTGCTTGCCTCCCTTTGTAGACGCGCTCGATTTAACTTCCTGATGTGGCGCTCATAGTCTGTGTCAACAGGCTTGGGAGCTGGTGGTTGAGCCATACGAATGAAGTGGTCAATCATTTCCTCAGGCACTTTTTCCCTTGGCGGCGGTGGCGGTTTCGGTGCAAAATGTGCTTCCACCTCGGCCTTCGATATGGCTGTGATTTCCTCCTCGGACCTGTCATAAGACCTCTGCGGAATAGGCTTGAGGCTTGGACCATATTTATATCGCTTGCCTCCACCTGTACTTCCTGTACTACCTCGACTCGTACCGCTACGCACCATAGCTGCGGGGTGTCTCTTCTGCGATTGCTAAGGCGGCGGAGATGGCTGAAGGGACTGAGTTGGACGAGGAGGGGTGGCCTGAGGTTGTGCCGGACTTGGAGGAGGAGTGGACGTCTGACGCTGTGGCGGACTTGGAGGAGGAGGATTGTCCTGACACTTTGCCGGACTTGGAGGAGGAGGGGTGGCCTGACACTTTGCCGTACTTGGTGGACTTGCAGGAGCGGGAGACTGCTGACTCGGTGGCGGACTTCGACGAGGAGTCGGCTGACGCGATGTCGGTGGCCTTCGAAAGATGATGCAATCCTTTTTCCATAGGATGATACGATGTTTGGCCTCTCCGAGAAAGCGCTCGCCGTCACCTCCAGCAATGTCAAGCTGTAGCCCCGAATATGGTGGGTCCACCACCTCATCAACCAAGACACGAGCATAGCCCGCTGGAATCGGGTTGCAATGGAAGGTTGCCTCGGGGGGATTTGTGAAAGCACAGCCGTCCGCCACCTTCATGGATATGTTCTTCATTTTGACGTGTAGCTCGCAGTTAGTGTTCTCCGTGATGTCATCCACGGGGTATCTACCCGCCAGCATTGCGTCGTCCGGGGCAGCCGAACCCACGCTGCTTCTCGGCATGGATGGGCCGGTGCTATCCAATGCTGGATCATCCGCTAGCTGCTGCAGCTGCTGAGACCCCCTTTGATGGGTAAGTGAGTCGATCTGCTCCTGCTGCCGCTGGAATTTGACTGCCAATTCCGCTTGACTTGCTTCTAGGCCTTGAAGGCGTTCATAGTCCCGCTTCCTCTGCTCCTCCTCCATCTTCCTCTTCTTCTCCTCTACAATCTTCTTTCTCGCACGGGTTCTGTAGTCGGTGTTCCAGTCTGAAAACCCCTCATACCACGGAATAGCGCCCATGCCTCGTGTTCTTCCCGGGTGTTCAGGATTTCCCAGGGCACGCGTAAGCTCGTCGTTCTCTCTGTTGGGCTGGAACACCCCCGTTCGTGCCTCTTCTATTGCAACAATTATCGCATCGCCGGCTCCCTTCAGACTTGCCCTCGTCGAAACATTGCCTGTCTCCAGGTCCAACTCCCCCCATGCGCATAGAACCAAGTCCTGACCCTGGGGGGCCAGCTCTTAGTAGCCGGAGTGACACCTGCATCCTCCATCTCTTTCTCAGACTTATCCCACTTAGGCATTGCCACCGCATAGCCACCTGGCCCCAGCTTATGGAACTTATCCTTTTTTTCGGCATTCTTCTTGTTTATTCTCGACCGTTCCTTAGCTAATTCCGAATCCTTGAATTTCATGAAATCGTCCCAATGATCACGTTGGTTCTCTAGTGTTCCCTTGAATACTGGAGTCTTCCTTCCTCCCTTGACATACTTCTTCCATTCACGATTCTTGTGGTTCTTGAATGCAATCGCCATCATCCTAAGAGCAGCCTCCTTGACTTTCTGCACATCTGCTTCTGTGAAATGATCTGGTAGGGTGAAATGTTCCATGAGAGTATCCCAAAGCAGATCTTTTTGATTCTTGTCGACAAAAGTAACATCTGGACGTGGCTTTGCTGGCTCTCTCCATTCTTGAAGTTTGATCGGGAGTTGGTCCTTCACAAGAACTCCGCACTGACGAACGAACTTGTCCGCAATCTTCTTAGGCGCTAATGGTTTGCCAGTAGGGCTGCATGCCTCGATATTGTACTTTACGCCCGCCTTCAACTTTTTGTTCGGGCCTCGTTTCGTCATTTTTCCTGAAGATTTGCTCGATACGGATGGCTGAAAGAACAAAGATCGATTCGTTAATATATCTTCAAGTCATTTAAAACATGGGATGATCACCAGATGCCTGCTTATATAAATATATATACCTCGCCGGTCTTTGTTGTTTCAGGATCAACATGTTCTTCGTCATCGTCATAATCGTAGTTCATGACTTCATCAATTTCGTCGTCGCGATCGAATATCATATCACCCTCTCCGGTGTTGTTTAGAAATTCGGAGCCGTCATAATCTTCTTCATTCTGATTATCATCTGGCCCGCGTATCATATCGAACATGGTCTGTTCTCCCTCTCTGTCGGTATTGTGTGCCATAACTTTTGTTTAACTAATCCAAAAGAAATATAAAACAATTTAGTATTCAAATTACATCGTCTCGAATAATAGATATAATCTCGAATACATCGTCTAGAATAATAGATATAATCTCGAATACATCGTCTCGAATAATATATAATATTGAATAGTACATCACTGGCTATTAGCTAATAAAGATCGAATACTACAGAAGAATCTAGGACACTCGCGGTTCCTCCTGCGCGGGCGGTGGACACTCAAAGAGAAGGAACCCTCACAGGATCATAGCTGAAGTGAGATCCCCGAAGATACTGCCACGTATTGGAGAACCTTCCGCCCTCTAACGCAACCATGTAGAGATGGACGTGCTCGTCGTCCTCCCTGACACGGCGACGTACCACCTCCGGCGGGGCCGGGTCCCTCCGCACCGAAACTGGCCCACGCGAGTGCCACCAAACGAGATCAGGGTCGACGACGGGACCCGCGGCCGGGTTCCTCATCAAGCTGCGCGCCCCTCGAAGCAGCACCTCCCAGTGCCAGCCCGGTGGAGCCCAGTCCCGGACATGGGTCAGCTGGACGTTGTCGCGGACGGGTCGACGGCGAGGATGCGGGCCGGGCATATCGTCGACAACAAATACTATATGCCCGCAAAAAGTAACATTTTTTAAATGATTGGATTGTGATAACTAAAATTCTATATATATGCAAATTCTAACAATTTGACATTAATCTAATTCATCTAACTAAAACTAATTCTAAAATTTCCTGATTATATAACTAACATTTCCATAACAATTCTAATATTTATATAACTAAAAAACAAAAATATTGCTAACATTTCTATAAATATTTCTATAACTAAAAAATAGAAAACATTTATAACATTTCTATAAAACTAACATTTATATAACTAAAAAACAGAATAATTTCTAACATTTCTATAACTAAAAAAAGAAAACATTTATAACAAACAAAGTAATGTGTGTACTGTGTGTGTACTATGTGTGTGTGTGTGTGTAGTACTGTGTGTGTGTGTGTGGACATGGCAGCCGGGGCGAGCTCACCGGCGAGGCGACG
>NC_057810.1:37770900-37795009 GCF_018294505.1 Triticum aestivum
GGGGACGGCTAGGGCAGCGACGTCGACGGGGGCGACGGCGAGGGGCGGGGACGGACCGGGTCGGCGACGAGGGGCGGGGGCGGCGACGATCGGGGCAGGGCGGCGCGACGGAGGGAGGAAACAGAGGGAAGAACAGAGGGAAACTGAATTTTTTCAAGTGTTGTATATATAGGATGGACCTTTAGTACCGGTTGGAGCCACCAACCGGTACTAAAGGTCTGTTTTGGCCAGGCCAAGCGGCGGGAAGCGACCCCCTTTAGTACCGGGTGGTGGCACAAACCGGTACTAAAGGCCCCCCCTTTAGTGCCGGTTTGTGCCACGACCCGGTACTAAAGGGGGTGCGCTGGCGCAGGTGCGGTGCGGAAGTTTAGTCCCACCTCGCTAGTCGAGGGGCTACCGCACTGGTTGATAAGCCCCAGTGCGGTAGCTCTCTCGAGCTCCTCTCTCGAGCATCCTGGCCCAACGAAAGGTTGTGTCGCTAGTCGTATGCAGGCCGCTTTGGCCCAGTAGGCGGGCTTTTTTTCGTTTTTTTTGCTTTATTTTTTTTGTTTTATTTATTTTTGAGTTGTTTTTTGCTGTATTTAGAGTTTCTTTGTGAATATTTTTGCTTTAGGTACAAAAAATTACAAACTTTCTGTTAGTGCCGGTAGATTTCAAATTTGAATAGTTTAAATTTTGAATTATTTGAAATTTGTGTGAATCACTAGTTTGTGAATAACTTAACTTTGAAAAAAGTTTTTTCAGTGATTCTTTTTTCTTATGTTTAATATTAGTGTGTTTTATCATTCTATTCAATTTAGTAATGCTTAGGTTATTTAAAAAATGAAATGCCTTTGTAACAGTTCAGTTTTCGTCGGAAACCCTGATACTTCGAAAGAGATTGTCCATTTTGTACACGAAGTGCATCCAGTTTTTGCCGTAACCCTCTCTACTTTCTTGCACATGCTATTTCTATGAAATTATGATACCATGCCAACTTTCAACCTTTTCTGAGTTCATTTGAATTGCTTTTCAATTTCAGGGTCATTTAGCTGGAAAAAAATCAGTAAATGCATGAAAAGAATTTGTTTGCACATAAAATTTCTTCGCGTTTCAAATGCCAAAACACATAACTACCCTAACTATTACAGACATTCCCTCCTAGGTGTGAAACACAGAAGAAAGTGATGATAGTGAAGCCGATCACATCCCAGATCTTTGGGTGTGAAACTTTTTCTTCGCGTGTGTCCCTTTGCGCCGTAACCATGGAAAATCTTCCTCATTTAACGGGATGCTCGGGTCAATATTCACTGTGAATGGAGCAATTTCATCAAACTTTTTATAATCTTCTGACTTGTCTGTCTTGTCATCCACTCCCACGATGTTTCTCTTCCCAGAAAGAACTATGTGCCGCTTTGGCTCATCGTACGATGCATTCGCTTCCTTATCTTTTCTTTTTCTTGGCTTGGTAGATATGTCCTTCACATAGAAAACCTGTGCCACATCATTGTCTAGGACGAATGGTTCGTCTACATACGCAAGATTGTTGAGATCCACTGTTGTCATTCCGTACTGCGGGTCTTCCGTTACCCCGCCTCGTGTCATATTGACCCATTTGCACCGAAACAAAGGGACCTTTAAACCACGTCGATAGTCAAGTTCCCATATGTCCTGTATATAACCATAATATGTTTCCTTTCCCGTCTTGGTTTCTGCATCAAAGCGACACCACTATTTTGGTTGGTGCTCTTCTTATCTTGGGCGATCGTGGAAAATGTATTACCATTTATCTTGTACCCTTTGAAAGTCATTATATTCGAAGATGGTAACTGGGACAGCAAGTACAGGTCATCTTCAATAGAGGTGCCATGTATGGTACGTGTCTGCAACCAGTTGGCGAAACTCCTGGTTTGTTCACGTGTAATCCAGTCATCAGACCGCTCCGGGTGTTTGGAGCGTAGCAAATTCTTGTGTTCATCCATATACGGAGCCACCAAGGTGGAATTCTGTAGAACTGTGTAGTGTGCTTCAGTGAGAGAATGTCCGTCCATACATATTATTTGTTCCCCTCCTAGCGTGCCTTTTCCATCCAGTCTGCCCTTATGCCGCGATTCAGGAACACCAATCGGCTTAAGGTCAGGAATAAATGCAATACAAAACTCAATGACCTCCTCATTTTGATGGCCCTTGGAGATGCTTCCTTCTGGCCTAGCACAGTTATGAACATATTTCTTTAAGACTCCCATGAACCTCTCAAAGGGGAACATATTGTGTAGAAATACAGGACCCAAAACGTTAATCTCTTCACATAGGTGAACTAGGACATGCGTCATGATGTTGAAGAAGGATGGTGGGAACACCAACTCGAAACTGACAAGACATTGCACCAAATCATTCTGTAACCTTGATATGATTTCTGGATCGATTACCTTCTGAGAGATTGCATTGAGAAATGCACATAGCTTCACAATGGCTAATCGAACGTTTTTTGGTAGAAGCCCCCTCAATGCAACCGGAAGCAGTTGCGTCATAATCATGTGGCAGTCATGAGACTTTAGGTTCTGGAACTTTTTCTCTGCCATGTTTATTATTCCCTTTATATTCGACGAGAAGCCAGACGGTACCTTAATACTGAGCAGGCATTCAAAGAAGATTTCCTTCTCTTCTTTGGTAAGAGCGTAGCTTGCATGACCCTGATGTATGCCGTCTTCTCTGTGCATACGTTGCTGGTCCTCCCGTGCCTCAGGTGTATCTTTTGTCTTCCCATACATGCCCAAGAAGCCAAGCAGGGTCACGCAAAGATTCTTCGTCGCGTGCATCACGTCGATTGTGGAGCGGACCTCTAGGTCTTTCCAATATGGCAGGTCCCAAAATATAGATTTCTTCTTCCACATGGGTGCGCGTCCGTCCGCGTCCTTCGGAACAGGTTGTCCGCCAGGACCCTTTCCAAATATCACCTTCAAATCCTTGACCATATCATGTACATCAGCACCAGTACGGTGGCGAGGCTTCGTTCGGTGATCCGCCTCACCTTTGAAATGCTTGCCTTTCTTTCTTACGGGAGGCCTTCTCGGAAGAAATCGACGATGTCCCAGGTACACATTCTTCTTACAACTATTCAAATATATACTGTCGGTATCATCCAAATAGTGCGTGCATCCGCAGTATCCCTTGTTTGTCTATCCTGAAAGGTTACTGAGAGCAGGCCAATCATTGATGGTCACGAACAGCAATGCCTTTAGGTCAAATTCTTCCCCCATGTGCTCATCCCACGCACGTACACCTGTTCCATTCCATAGTTGTAAGAGTTCTTCAACTAATGGCCTTAGGTACACATCAATGTCGTTGCCGGGTTGCTTAGGGCCTTGGATGAGCACTGGCATCATAATGAACTTCCGCTTCATGCACAACCAAGGAGGAAGGTTATACAAACATAGAGTCACGGGCCAGGTGCTATGGTTGCTGCTCTGCTCCCCAAAAGGATTAATGCCATCTGCGCTTAGACCAAACCATACGCTCCTTGCGTCATCTGCAAACTCCTTCCCGTACTTTTTTTCAATTTTTCTCCACTGCAACCCGTCAGCGGGTACTCTCAACTTTCCGTCTTTCTTACGGTCTTCTCTGTGCCATCGCATCGCCTTGGCATGCTCTTTGTTTTGGAACAAACGTTTCAACCGTGGTATTATAGGAGAATACCACATCACCTTGGCAGGAATCTTCTTCCTGTGGCGCTCGCCCTCGACATCACCAGGCTCATCGCGGCTGATCTTATAGCGCAATGCACCTCATACCGGGCAAGCGTTCAAATCCTCGTACTCACCGCGGTAGAGGATGCAATCATTAGGGCATGCATGTATCTTCTGCACCTCTAACCCTAGAGGGCAGACAACCTTCTTTGCTTCGTACGTACTCTCGGGCAATTCGTTGTCCTTTGGAAGCATATCCTTTATCATTACCAGCAACTTTCCAAATCCCTTGTCAGATACACCATTCTCTGCTTTCCATTGCAGCAATTCTAGTGTGGTGCCCAGCTTTTTCTTGTCACCTACGCAATTCGGGTACAACAATTTTTTGTGATCCTCTAACATGCGCTGCAACTTCTTCTTCTCCAAATCACTTGCGCAGTTTCTCTTTGCATCGGCAATGGCCCGACCTAGATCATCAACGGGCTCATCTGATGCCTCTTCTTTAGCTTCTTCCCGCATTGCCGGCTCAGCTTCTTCCCGCATTACTGGCTCAGCTTCTTCCCCCATTGTTGTATCATCGTATTCAGGGAACCCATGGCTAGGATAGCTGTCGTCATCCTCTTCTTCTTCATTGTCTTCCATCATAACCCCTCTTTCTCCGTGCTTGGTCCAAACATTATAGTGGGGCATGAAACCGGACTCAAACAGGTGGACGTGAATGGTTCTTGACGTCGAGTAATTGTGACCATTCTTACAGCCAGCACATGGACAAGGCATAAAACCATCCGCCCGTTTGTTTGCCTCAGCCGCAAGCAGAAAAGTATGCACACCCTCAACAAACTGGGGAGAGCATCGGTCATCGTACATCCATTGCCGGCTCATCTTCATTACACAACACCGAATAGACCAAATTAATACAAGTTCATACATAAAGTTCACACAACACTTAAATGCAACAAACAAATAACTCTCTAGCTAAAGCATTTAAATGCAACAACAAATGCGATCAAGATCGCAACTAAGGTAACAATTGATCCAACAGCATAATGATACCAAGCCTCACTATCGATGGCATATTTTCTAATCTTTCTAATCTTCAACCTCATTTTCTCCATCTTGATCTTGTGATCATCGACGACACCGGCAACATGCAACTCCAATTCCATCTTCTCCCCCTCAACTCTTTTCAATTTTTCTTTCAAATACTCGTTTTCTCTTTCAACCAAATTTAACCTCTCGACAATAGGGTCGGTTGGAATTTCCGGTTCACATACCTCCTAGATAAAAATATCTATGTCAACTTGATGGGCATAATTTGTCATAAACACGAAATGCAACAAATAGTTTTAAAAGAGAATATACCACATCCGAATCATAACAAGGACGAGGGCTGACGGGGACGGATATCAAAACCATGGCACTATGTATAACAAACAATGTACGGGTAAGATAATTATTACATGATTAACTATATATCCAAATCACACAAACATCAATTTTTATATAAAATTTCATGAACAAGAGGCTCACCACAAGGTGGTGCCGGCGACGGGACGGTGCGGGCGATCGACGGTGGTTACGACGGAGATTTAGAAGGCACTAAGTAAACCACACCTACATATGCAAACTAAGTGTTATTTTTGACCTCAAATTGCATATAAATCAAATACTAGCACATATATATATTTCCTCCCAAATTACTAAACTCACAAATTAGTAACTATATAAAACATTGCAAGAGCTAATCTAGTAATGAGAGATGAAAGGACAAAGTTGCTAACCTTTGTGATCACTTGAATGGATGGCGGACTTCAAATCTTGACAAATTTTGGGAGAAAATGTGTGATGAGCTCGAGGGGAGAAGAGGAAGAACAGAGAGGAGAGGAGAGGGGAAAGGGGGAAGAACAGAGCGAGCTGGACGAAGGGTTTATATGCAGGAGGACCTTTAGTACCGGTTCGTGCCACGAACCGGTACTAAAGGTGCTGGAGGGGGCCCAGACTGACAACATCCTGCCACCACCCTCATTAGTACCGGTTCGTGGCACGAACCGGTGCTAAAGGTTAGCCACGAACCGGTACTAATGAGAGCGGCCCGGCTAGCCATTGGAACCGGCACTAATGTATACATTAGTGCCGGCTCTAATACAAACCGACACTAATGTGCTGCACGTTTGACCCTTTTTCTACTAGTGTAGCTAGCCAGTAGTACTTACTTTCGGGTATGTATATCGCAGCTCCTTCGGCAGTCCCAGAGCTTCTGCGGTGAACTGTTTCCAAACCCTGCAAGACAAAGAAAATAATTATTATTACTTGAGATATCAGGAAATGAACAAAAAGTTGCCGATATGGTGCGCTAATGATCGATTGAACTTACTTGTTGAGCAATTCAGTGATTTCCGCATAGGTTTCGGGATCTTTTCGTCTCAAGTCTAAGACGGTTACTAGTCCCCGCTCAAGCTTATCTCCAGAAGAACATAGTGGTACCCGCGCACGCATGCATAACTCATCAAATACATTACTATAACCTCGCTTGAGTAATAAGGGAAACCGAATATGCACACGACAGTAACACTCACCCGCCGTTGTAAGGAAAGAGTATGGTATCTTTGTTTTGATTTTCGATCAACGATTGTAGCAAGTTGTCCTCGGCCTCTTTGGCGTGCTTTTTAACCAGAAATTCATCTATGATATTTGTGTTAATGAACCCAATATCAGAAATTTCTTGTTTTTTGCACTCGACGATCTTCAATCTGCATAATATATTGAGGATAATTAATTATAAATACATGCAATGAAAGAGCCGAGCTATATATAGAGACTTAATGACAGAAATAGTACTTATAGGCAGTAGCAAAAGACCGTTAATTTATCGAGGGCCTTTTGATTGAAGAACGCGAAGAACTCCTCAAATGGAACACACAACAGATCACTTGCAACGAGGTCGTGCTCCTCTTTAATGTTCAGATACAAACTATTCGTCCCCCCAGACTCTCTACAGGTTTTCATGTACCAACTATGGAATCTTCGCATCATCGTTGTTAGAGATTTTTCATCTTTGACGAGAGGCTTCCCGTACTCGTATTTGTGTTTGTCACACCCTAGCTAGTCATGCATTAGAGTGTTGCATCATGTTTATTCTTTCATCAGAAACTTGAAATGGGGATGACAGAACCCCCAGTTCCCTCTGAAACCAATTAGGGTTACTAAAATAATTTTTCAATGAACCTGAAATGCCCTTCTAAAATGTCCATCATTTTAGCCTTGGTTCAGAACCTCTGCCAAAAATGGTGCACACTTTTCTAGGCCATCCTAGGGTTCTTGAGTTAAATCATAACTATTTGAATTTGGGCATTTAAAATAATATAAAATATTTAAATGCTCAAATATCTCCAAACTAAAATGTTTCATGTTGGAAATATTCCAACTATGGACCAGGAGTAGTTTGGTGATTTTTGGAGTTGCCTAGGTATTTTATTTAATTCAACAAAGTTGCAGAATTATTAAATAAAACAGAAAACAGAAAAGAGAGGAGAAACTTACCTGTGCGGCCCAGCCAGCTGGCCGGCCCAGCTAGCCAGCCCAGCACTGTAGCTCCCCGTCGTCTTCCTCCCCACGCCCCGAAGCTGCTGCGTGCTCGCGCGCGCGCGGCCGCGCGGCCACCTCCTGCTTGCCGACGCCCCCCTGGCCGCGTGGACGACGCCCGCAGCCCGTCCCGATCCCCCCTGCTCTCGCTCACTCTCCCCCGTTTCTCCCTCGCTCTCTCTCGCTCTCGGTCGAACACCACCGTCGCCGCCGTTCGCCGTAGCCACTGACTCCGGCCACCCCTCGCTCCCCCGAGTAGCTCAGAAGCTCCGCCTCGACTCCCTCTTCCTCCCCACCGCTCCACGAGTCCCCGGAAGCCCTGCATCGCCGCCACGTCGCCGTTCCCCTCTTCAGACTCCGACCACCGTCGCCGACGAATTCGCCGTCTCCAGCGCGTCCCCGAGCCCGCTTCGACGCCCACTGCAACCGCGGTGAGCTACGCCACCGTTTCCCCCTCTTCTCCCCCTCGTTCCCTCACCGTAGCTGCATCCCCACCTCGGCCGAACCTCCGCCGTCGCCGAGCTCGCCGTCGACGCAGCTCCGGTGACCATTTGGTCACCCCGGCGAGTCCAACGCGTTCACAGAACCCAGTAGAGCATCCCTAGCGCCTCACTTTGCTCGACTTCGAGCTCCCGCACCACTCCCGTGCACGACCGAACCCCGGCGGCCGCAGCTGAGCTCGCCGCCGTCGACTCCGGCCACCCCGACCCCAACGGACTCCACCAAGAGCCGCGGGTCGTCCTCAGCTTCACTCCGGTGGTCGCCACGTTCCATTTGGTGGCCGAAACGTCCAAAACCACTATCGCCGCCGCACTGTTGGTCGCCGCCGGCCAGAACTCCGGCGAGCTGACGTGGCCTAGTTAATTAACCACTAACCCACCACCTACAGACGCTGACAAGTGGGCCCCAGGGGTTAGTCAAAGCTAACCAGCCCGGGGTCAACGCGGGATTAGCCCCTGTGACACTGACGTGTGGACCCCACACGTCAGGTTTGACCCGAGCCAGCCCTGTTGACCTGCTGATGTCACTATGATGTCAGGCTGACGCAGTAAATGATATTTCTGGATTTAAATTAAATCAGGAAATTCCAGAATATTATTTAAACTTCAAAAATTCATAACTTTTATTCTGTAATTCCAAATTGGACAAATTATATATGAAAAATGATCAGAAAAATCCAATCTATCCATTTGTACCATTTTCATGCATGATCAAACAAGTTAAGTTGATGTTTTAATCAGAACAAGGAAAGGCACTTTAAAAGGCCATATTTGAATTTGAAATTTGAATCTTTGATTCAAATTTGTTCAAACCCTTCTGGTTTTAGTTGCATTAGCCCAACACACTCATATTGCCATGTTTCATGCATGCATCATATTGTTGCATATTGTTTGGTGATGTTTGTGTATCGATGTCCTTTGCGACAGGATCTGTTCCCGAGGAGTACCGTGATTACCCTAACGAAGAACCGTATCCATGCAACGAACCATCAGGCAAGCAACCAACCATTTGATCATATCGATACAATCCCATGTTCTCGCTCCTGCTCTCTTTTACTGCATTAAGACAACGCGATTCAAACTGTTGTGTGCTACGGTAGTTGAACCCATTTCCTCTGCATGACCTGTCATTGCCACAGTAACTAGATGAAACCCACTAGCATGTGTAGGAGTTGATTGAGCCATATGTATGTGTTGTTCCTACCTTGCTATGCCTGCTATGCTTAGAGTTGTGTCAGGTCTGGTTCATCTGGATGATGGGCTAGAGTGAAATGATTATGTCGGTAATGAGAGTGGTGTGGTGAACACGATTTGGTAAAGGTATCGATGAGAGGCCATGTAGGAGTACATGGTGGGTTGTTTCATTGAAGCCGACCTTAAGCACTGAGATCTGTATGTGTGATTTAAGAATCAGCTACTACCATGCATTGGGCCCGAAACCAATGGACCCTCTCGACTTCTTATTCACCCTAGTTCTCCGTCCAGGAGTTGCAAGTAGTTTCTGGTGTTTGTAGCCTACTGGAGGCCGTGGACAGCGCTGACCGTAGGGGTGGGCTGTGATGCGGTAGGTACGTGGCACGGTGTACCGAATACCCGTTAGGTATCTCGGGAACCCTGTTCACATCGTTCGGGGCCGTATGGGAAACCTCGGCCGGACTCCCTGCGGATGGAACCTGAATAGGTGATAAACCTGGACTGGAAGCTTAGGTGATTAGGTAGGTCGTGGCAGACACCCACGTTGGGCTTCCGCTTGAAGGTTGCCGAGTACATGTCGTGTAGACGACGGTAAGTGGTGAGAGCGTGTATGAAGAAGTACCCCCTGCAGGGTTAACAGGATCTATTCGAATAGCCGCGTCCGCGGTAAAGGACTACTTGGTTGCCTATACAGTTCATAGACAAGTAAATGGAAACTGTTAAAAGCCTCAAGATAAGTGTGAGTGCCGAGGATGGCTCTTCCGTAGGAAGACGGAGGTGGATCCTCGGTAGTGTATTGAAGTGGTGAATAGTGGACTCGTGTGCGCAAAACTATTTCAAAAGGAGTATCGTAGGATAGTCTAGCCAAGAGTCAAAGCTGGCTTGCTGCAATAACTCCACCAACCCTTTTTGATACTATGCATGTATGTAGGGTCTGATGTAAGTCTTGCTGAGTACCTTTGTACTCATGTTGCTATAATCTACATTTTTACAGAAGACGCTGCAACCCCTTCTGATGGGTTCTATGTAGACGTTGACATCAACGAGTAGGCTAAAGACCCAGGTGGTGACCCTGAGCTTGTGAAGGACCACATAGTATAGTTAGGCTTCCAAGCCTCTTTTATTTTACTAGTTGTCTGTACTCAGACAAGTTACTTCCGCTGTTGGCTTGTATGACTGTATGACTTGTATGTTGGGTCGTGAGACCCGTACCTGTGTGTATGATATGTATGGCTCCCTGAGCCTTAAATAAAGTACTTGTGTCATAGAGTCATGTTGTGATGCTTCGTTGTATTTGCACATATCGAGCATATTGTGTGTATGATTGAAATGCTTGGTATGTGTGGGATCTGACTATCTAGTTGTTTATCTTTAGTAGCCTCTTTTACCGGGAAATGTCTCCTAGTGTTACCGCTGAGCCATGGTAGCTTGCTACTGCTCTGGAACACTTAGGCTGGCCGGCATGTGTCCTTCTTCGTTCCTGTGTCTGTCCCTTCGGGGAAATGTCACGCTTTGAGTACCGGAGTCCTGTTAGCCCGCTACAGCCCGGTTTACCGGAGTCCTGCTAGCCCAGTGCTACAGCCCGGACCCACTTGCTGATGACCGACACGTTCGAAGCTGGGTCATGGATGCCTGTCCCTGTAAGTCTGTGCCACTTTGGGTTACGACTAGTCATGTCAGCCCGGGCTCCTTATCATATGGATGCTAGCGACACTATCATATACGTGAGCCAAAAGGCGCAAACGGTCCCGGGAAAAAGGTAAGACGACACCCGTGGGGATACCGTGCGTGAGGCCGCAAAGTGATATGAGGTGTTACCAGCTAGATCGATGTGACATCGAGTCGGGGTCCTGACAGCGTTGGCATCAGAGCCGGACTGCCTGTAGGTTCTCCAAGCCAAACTGGTCGATGTTGAGTCTAGAAATTCTTTAGTTATATGTAGGGGAATTGTTTGTGGGTTGGAACGTAAGGCTCTTTTTACTCCTTATATCTTATGACTTTCTGATCTGAGTCAGTCCATTCTTCCACCGGGGGTTAAGGAATTAGGATCTGCTCTCTCTATCAGGATCACGAGTTACTAATCAGTAGTACCTTATAAGTTTGATGGTTACAAGCCTAGTTCAGTTGTACTACCACATTATGTTGTAAGAATGGTTTCAAGACTTGATATGATGATGTTGAGTGTGTACGAAATCCTTTGTCAAATGTCTCAATATCCTTTTTGAGCATTTACAGCTGTTATGCTGCCGAAATTTTGCTAGAAATTCTAATGCCTTTGCATTATAGTTGTGCTTTCAGATGGCCACTCGCGACCTCAATCAAGTGGTTCGCCTGACTCGGTGCCTAGATGTACCCGGCCATACTGCTAAGTTGGTCAGGGTAATGACTGAGGCTGGATACCGCTGGTATCCTGAGTACACGGTCGAAGAGCAATTCCGAGACTTCAATCAAAGCCAGTATCTCTGCACTGTCAGGATATTTCCATCTTATCCTGGATCCACTGAGCCTCTTCACTGCTCCTATGGACTCGGGGTTACTATCGAGATGGCTGTGCAGGATGCCGCCTACTCTATGATGACCATTATGCGAGTCAGATCTGGTCTATTTCGGGACTCTGACTTCCGGTATATGCCAGGATCACTTCCGGGAGCACAAGGATATCTTCAGGCTATATATGCTGACTCCACTCAGGAGGATTCACGGACTCGCACCACTGCTGAGATGCTCGAGGATAAGGACCGTGAAAATCGGGCCTTAAGGTTAGAGCTCTTCAATACCCGTGCTGACCACTGGGCCACTTTGACTCGGTTCGCACCGGCGGTGCAAGCTGGATATTCAGATATGCGCGATCTCTATCCTGTGAGATCTGCTCTGCCAGACGTGATGGTTTGGCGTGATGTAGGAGGCATCACCCCACCTCGCGGTCCCCGCAGGCCACCGTTTGCTGGTCCAAGACCTCATCCTAGCCCCTATGGTCCACAAGCTCCGCGAGACCGTCTGTTTCCGGATGATCATGTTGAACTTCCGGGCTATGGAGGTGATTTCTACGAGGACTATTACGGATCGGTCTGAGTTAGTAGTAGTATCACCAGTTCGCACTAGCTGTGTCGTCTATCGTCCTGCGTGACTCATGGGATATGACTAGTTTGTACTCCTTCCGGAGGTGTAGAAAAATAATGTATAGTAGCTTGAGATGCCTCCGATGAGATGTAATCCTCTTTTCACCGTAATAGTACTTTGTTTGGTCTTGTACTAAACCTTGTATGGTGTGTATGACGATGGAATAAAGAAGCAGTTTCTATATCTACCATGTCATACGGATGATCATCTTGCATCCCGAGTTATTCCTTGCATTATGTATCCTATGTCGGAATTTTATCATTCTGACTAAATCATTGCCTTGTTTACCTAGGATGGTCAACACGCGCGCCAACCCTGCTTCCCAAGAGCAGGCCGAAGGCAGTGAAGCCAGAAATGAACATCTGCCTCATCCTCCTTCACTAGCCGAGGTGATGATGGAAGCTGAGAGAAACAAGCGGGAGACAAACCGTTTGTTGGAGCGTATTGAACAGAACACAGCACACCATCAGAGGGCTAACGTGGTGTCACTCAGTGATTTTATCAAATTGCATCCACCCACGTTCCACCACTCCGTCGAGCCTCTCGACGCTGATGACTGGCTTCGCAGTATCTCTCACAAACTGCGTTCCGCGCTGGTAGCGGAGGCTGACAAGGTCACCTTTGCTGCATATCATCTTGAAGGCCCCGCCAGTCTATGGTGGGAGAATTATGGAGCCATGCGCCCAGCGGGCCATGTCACAACTTGGGCTGAATTCAGCGACGCTTTCCGTGAACACCACATTCCGGAGGGTCTCATGGACCGTAAGCGTGAAGAGTTTTGCAATTTCACCCAAGGCCGACTTTCTGTGGATGTCTATAGCAGGGAGTTTGGTAACCTTGCACGATATGCAACCGAGGAAGTTTCTACTGACGCCAAGAAGCAAGCAAGGTTCCGCAAGGGCCTTAGTCCTGAGCTTCGTCGCGACCTCCGTCTGCATGAGTGCACATCTTTTTCGAAACTTGTCAACAAAGCCATCAGTGCTGAAACTGGTCAGACTGATTATGACGCAACACGCAAGCATGGACGTGATATGGGCTCCTCATCCGGTGCTGGTCCTCAGAAGCGCCGCGTGTGGGTACCCAATACCGCCCTGCCACCCAGGTTCACACCGAGGCCATCTTTTCAGGCGCCTCGCCCTGTTCAACAGTCTGCACCAGCCAAGCCCTATGGGGGTCCATCCAATAATGCTCCTCCACGTACCAGTTCCGTGACTTGTTTCAAGTGTGGGGAATCTGGTCATTATATGCGTGAGTGTCCCCAGACGAACCCCAATCAATCTGCTAAAGCTGTTGGCCGTGGCAAGCCGACAGGAAAAGTGTTTCATGCCAAACCGGTCACCGCTTCACGTGGCCATGTCAACTGTATCTCTGCCGAAGAAGCTCAAGAAGATCCCAACGTCGTTCTCGGTACGCTTCTTGTTAATTGCCACCCGGCATCTGTTCTTTTCGATACAGGAGCCTCTCATTCTTTTATATCTGAAAATTATGCTCGTTTGCATAACGTTGCATTCTGTGACTTGCCATCCTCCATGGTAATTCAAACTCCGGGATCCAAATGGCAAACTTCTAGAGTAAGCCATGGAAATGAAATCCAAGTCGACAGACTTGTTTTTCTTGCATCTTTGATAGCCCTTCAATCTTCAGATATTAATATCATTTTGGGTATGGACTGGATGTCAGCTCATCAAGCCAAAATTGATTGCTTCTCTAGGACCGTTCAACTCACCCATCCTTCGGGGAAGATAGTCAATGTTTTGACTCGAATAGCCAAGCGACAATTATATTCTCTTAACGCCAGCCCTTTGCCAGACCTTGAGGACGTTCCGGTAGTTCGTGATTTTCCGGATGTCTTTCCAGAGGACTTGCCAGGGGTTCCACCTGACAGGGATGTTGAGTTCGTAATAGACCTCATTCCAGGAACCGTTCCGATTGCTAGAAGGCCTTATAAGATGGCACCCCTAGAACTAGCCGAGCTTAAGAAGCAACTCGATGAATCCTTGAAAAAGGGTTTCATCCGCCCTAGTTCATCTCCGTGGGCTTGCCCCGTCCTATTCGTTAAGAAAAAGGATGGTACGGACCGAATGGTTGTAGATTACCGACCTGTCAATTTGGTCACAATCAAGAACAAATATCCACTTCCCAGGATCAACGATCTGTATGATCAGCTCGCTGGATCCTCAGTCTTCTCCAAGATGGATTTGAGGTTGGGCTACCATCAAATCAAAATCAGAAACGGGGACATTTCTAAAACGGCCTTTGTTACTCGTTACGGCCAATACGAGTACACCGTCATGTCCTTCGGTTTAACCAACGCTCCAGCCACTTTTTCTCGGTTAATGAACTCAATCTTCATGGAGTATTTGGATAAATTCGTCGTAGTTTATCTCGATGATATACTCATATACTCCAAGAACGAGGAAGAACATGCCGAACATCTAAGGCTAGTGTTGCAGAAACTTCGAGAGCATCGCCTTTATGCCAAATTTTCTAAATGTGAGTTCTGGTTGCCAGAAGTGACCTATCTGGGTCATGTAATATCTGGTAAAGGTATTGCTGTTAACCCTGAGCGAGTTCAAGCTGTCCTTGACTGGACCCCACCCGAATCGGTCAAGCAAGTTCGGAGTTTTCTAGGCTTAGCGAGCTATTGTCGTCGCTTTGTCGAGAACTTCTCCAAAGTCGCTAAACCTCTAACCGAACTCCTCAAGAAAGATAAGAAGTTCGAATGGACTCCACAATGTGAGCACAGCTTTCAGGAACTGAAAAGACGCCTGACTTCTGCTCCCGTGCTGGTACCACCAGACTTCTCCAAAGACTTTGTTATCTACTGCGACGCCTCGCGACAAGGACTAGGTTGCATTCTCATGCAAGATCGACACGTAATTGCTTACGCTTCACGGCAATTGCACCCACATGAGGAGAATTATCCTACTCATGATCTAGAACTTGCAGCCGTAGTCTATGCACTTAAGACCTGGCGACATTACCTCCTCGGTAATCGTTGCGAAATATTCACTGATCACCAAAGTCTGAAGTATATTTTCACCCAACCGGATTTGAATCTCAGGCAAAGACGTTGGGTTGAATTGATCACTGACTTCGACCTAGGGATAACCTATACCCCAGGGAAAGCCAACGTCATGGCTGATGCGCTAAGTCGTAAATCTTATTGTAACAACCTGATGTTACAACAAAGTCAACCGCTTCTCCATGAGGAATTTCGGAAGCTTAACCTTCACATTGTATCTCAAGGTTTTCTCTCCACCTTGGTGGCAAAACCTACCCTTACGGATCAAATCATCAAAGCACAGAAGGTAGATCCGGGAATCTCCCGCATCAAGAGGAACATTCAGAAAGGAATTGCGAATTGTTTCTCCGTTAATGATCAAGGAGTCGTGTACTTCGGGGATCGATTAGTAGTTCCCAAAGTGCGCAACCTAAGGCGATTAATCCTTAAGGAAGCCCATGAATCTCCTCTCACCATTCATCCCGGTAGTACTAAAATGTATCAGGACCTACGCCAGAGGTTCTGGTGGACTAGGATGAAGAGAGAAATTGCTCAGTATATTGCCAATTGCGACGTCTGTCGTCGTGTAAAAGCAGAGCATCAACGGCCTGCTGGCACCCTTCAACCCTTAGCTATTCCTGAATGGAAATGGGATAAAATTGGTATGGATTTCATTACCGGTTTTCCCAGGACCAAGAGAGGGAATAATGCTATCTTCGTCGTGGTCGATCGTCTTTCCAAAGTAGCTCATTTCCTACCTGTTCGTGAGAGTATAACTGCTAGTCAGCTGGCAGACTTATACATCTCCCGAATAGTGTCCCTCCATGGTGTTCCTTTGGAAATCAATTCGGATCGAGGAAGTCTTTTCACCTCTCGATTTTGGGAAAGTTTCCAAAATGCTATGGGAACCCGTCTCTCCTTTAGCACTGCTTTCCACCCTCAGTCAAGTGGTCAAGTGGAACGCGTCAACCAAATTCTAGAAGACATGCTTCGAGCCTCTGTTATCTCGTTCGGAATGGACTGGGAGAAGTGCCTTCCATTTGCCGAATTCGCTTACAACAACAGCTATCAGTCTAGCTTGGGTAAAGCCCCTTTTGAAGTTCTCTATGGACGACGATGTCGAACACCCCTTAACTGGTCAGAGACCGGGGAAAGACAATTCTTTGGCCCGGATATGATTCAGGAAGCAGAAGAACAAGTTCGAATCGTTCGTGAAAAGTTGAAAACAGCCCAATCCCGTCAAAAGAGTCAATATGACCGAAAACATAAGGCTATGACTTTCGAGGTTGACGAGAAGGCTTATCTTCGGGTCACCCCTCTGAAGGGAACCCATCGCTTCGGTATCAAAGGCAAATTGGCTCCTCGTTACATTGGACCTTTTCGCATTCTTGCCAAACGAGGAGAAGTTGCCTACCAATTGGAACTACCTCCGCACCTCTCCAGAGTTCACGATGTCTTCCACGTTTCTCAACTCAGGCGTTGCTTCTCGGATCCTATCCGTGAAGTGGACCACGAAACGCTTGATCTCCAAGATAATCTTACATATCGAGAGTACCCCATTCGTATCCTCGATCAAGCTGAACGTACCACGCGACGTCATAACATCAAGTTTCTCAAGGTTCAATGGTCGCACCATTCTGAAGATGAAGCAACTTGGGAAAGGGAGGATCGTCTTCGACTCGAGTATCCCGCCTTCTTCTCGGAGGAACCCAAATCTCGGGACGAGATTCTTTTGAGTGGGGGTGAGTTGTCACACCCTAGCTAGTCATGCATTAGAGTGTTGCATCATGTTTATTCTTTCATCAGAAACTTGAAATGGGGATGACAGAACCCCCAGTTCCCTCTGAAACCAATTAGGGTTACTAAAATAATTTTTCAATGAACCTGAAATGCCCTTCTAAAATGTCCATCATTTTAGCCTTGGTTCAGAACCTCTGCCAAAAATGGTGCACACTTTTCTAGGCCATTCTAGGGTTCTTGAGTTAAATCATAACTATTTGAATTTGGGCATTTAAAATAATATAAAATATTTAAATGCTCAAATATCTCCAAACTAAAATGTTTCATGTTGGAAATATTCCAACTATGGACCAGGAGTAGTTTGGTGATTTTTGGAGTTGCCTAGGTATTTTATTTAATTCAACAAAGTTGCAGAATTATTAAATAAAACAGAAAACAGAAAAGAGAGGAGAAACTTACCTGTGCGGCCCAGCCAGCTGGCCGGCCCAGCTAGCCAGCCCAGCACTGTAGCTCCCCGTCGTCTTCCTCCCCACGCCCCGAAGCTGCTGCGTGCTCGCGCGCGCGCGGCCGCGCGGCCACCTCCTGCTTGCCGACGCCCCCCTGGCCGCGTGGACGACGCCCGCAGCCCGTCCCGATCCCCCCTGCTCTCGCTCACTCTCCCCCGTTTCTCCCTCGCTCTCTCTCGCTCTCGGTCGAACACCACCGTCGCCGCCGTTCGCCGTAGCCACTGACTCCGGCCACCCCTCGCTCCCCCGAGTAGCTCAGAAGCTCCGCCTCGACTCCCTCTTCCTCCCCACCGCTCCACGAGTCCCCGGAAGCCCTGCATCGCCGCCACGTCGCCGTTCCCCTCTTCGGACTCCGACCACCGTCGCCGACGAATTCGCCGTCTCCAGCGCGTCCCCGAGCCCGCTTCGACGCCCACTGCAACCGCGGTGAGCTACGCCACCGTTTCCCCCTCTTCTCCCCCTCGTTCCCTCACCGTAGCTGCATCCCCACCTCGGCCGAACCTCCGCCGTCGCCGAGCTCGCCGTCGACGCAGCTCCGGTGACCATTTGGTCACCCCGGCGAGTCCAACGCGTTCACAGAACCCAGTAGAGCATCCCTAGCGCCTCACTTTGCTCGACTTCGAGCTCCAGCACCACTCCCGTGCACGACCGAACCCCGGCGGCCGCAGCTGAGCTCGCCGCCGTCGACTCCGGCCACCCCGACCCCAACGGACTCCACCAAGAGCCGCGGGTCGTCCTCAGCTTCACTCCGGTGGTCGCCACGTTCCATTTGGTGGCCGAAACGTCCAAAACCACTATCGCCGCCGCACTGTTGGTCGCCGCCGGCCAGAACTCCGGCGAGCTGACGTGGCCTAGTTAATTAACCACTAACCCACCACCTACAGACGCTGACAAGTGGGCCCCAGGGGTTAGTCAAAGCTAACCAGCCCGGGGTCAACGCGGGATTAGCCCCTGTGACACTGACGTGTGGACCCCACACGTCAGGTTTGACCCGAGCCAGCCCTGTTGACCTGCTGATGTCACTATGATGTCAGGCTGACGCAGTAAATGATATTTCTGGATTTAAATTAAATCAGGAAATTCCAGAATATTATTTAAACTTCAAAAATTCATAACTTTTATTCTGTAATTCCAAATTGGACAAATTATATATGAAAAATGATCAGAAAAATCCAATCTATCCATCTGTACCATTTTCATGCATGATCAAACAAGTTAAGTTGATGTTTTAATCAGAACAAGGAAAGGAACTTTAAAAGGCCATATTTGAATTTGAAATTTGAATCTTTGATTCAAATTTGTTCAAACCCTTCTGGTTTTAGTTGCATTAGCCCAACACACTCATATTGCCATGTTTCATGCATGCATCATATTGTTGCATATTGTTTGGTGATGTTTGTGTATTGATGTCCTTTGCGACAGGATCTGTTCCCGAGGAGTACCGTGATTACCCTAACGAAGAACCGTATCCGTGCAACGAACCATCAGGCAAGCAACCAACCATTTGATCATATCGATACAATCCCATGTTCTCGCTCCTGCTCTCTTTTACTGCATTAAGACAACGCGATTCAAACTGTTGTGTGCTACGGTAGTTGAACCCATTTCCTCTGCATGACCTGTCATTGCCACAGTAACTAGATGAAACCCACTAGCATGTGTAGGAGTTGATTGAGCCATATGTATGTGTTGTTCCTACCTTGCTATGCCTGCTATGCTTAGAGTTGTGTCAGGTCTGGTTCATCTGGGTGATGGGCTAGAGTGAAATGATTATGTCGGTAATGAGAGTGGTGTGGTGAACACGATTTGGTAAAGGTATCGATGAGAGGCCATGTAGGAGTACATGGTGGGTTGTTTCATTGAAGCCGACCTTAAGCACTGAGATCTGTATGTGTGATTTAAGATTCAGCTACTACCATGCATTGGGCCCGAAACCAATGGACCCTCTCGACTTCTTATTCACCCTAGTTCTCCGTCCAGGAGTTGCAAGTAGTTTCTGGTGTTTGTAGCCTACTGGAGGCCATGGACAGCGCTGACCGTAGGGGTGGGCTGTGATGCGGTAGGTACGTGGCACGGTGTACCGAATACCCGTTAGGTATCTCGGGAACCCTGTTCACATCGTTCGGGGCCGTATGGGAAACCTCGGCCGGACTCCCTGCGGATGGAACCTGAATAGGCGATAAACCTGGACTGGAGGCTTAGGTGATTAGGTAGGTCGTGGCCGACACCCACGTTGGGCTTCCGCTTGAAGGTTGCCGAGTACATGTCGTGTAAACGACGATAAGTGGTGAGAGCGTGTATGAAGAAGTACACCCCTGCAGGGTTAACATGATCTATTCGAATAGCCGCGTCCGCGGTAAAGGACTACTTGGTTGCCTATACAGTTCATAGACAAGTAAATGGAAACTATTAAAAGCCTCAAGATAAGTGTGAGTGCCGAGGATGGCTCTTCCGTAGGAAGACGGTGGTGGATCCTCGGTAGTGTATTGAAGTGGTGAATAGTGGACTCTTGTGCGCAAAACTATTTTCAAATGGAGTATCGTAGGATAGTCTAGCCAAGAGTCAAAGCTGGCTTGCTGCAATAACTCCACCGACCCTTTTTGATACTATGCATGTATGTAGGATCTGATGTAAGTCTTGCTGAGTACCTTTGTACTCATGTTGCTATAATCTACATTTTTACAGAAGACGCTGCAACCCCTTCTGATGGGTTCTATGTAGACGTTGACATCAACGAGTAGGCTAAAGACCCAGGTGGTGACCCTGAGCTTGTGATGGACCACATAGTATAGTTAGGCTTCCAAGCCTCTTTTATTTTACTAGTTGTCTGTACTCAGACAAGTTACTTCCGCTGTTGGCTTGTATGACTGTATGACTTGTATGTTGGGCCGTGAGACCCGTACCTGTGTGTATGATATGTATGGCTCCCTGAGCCTTAAATAAAGTACTTGTGTCATAGAGTCATGTTGTGATGCTTCGTTGTATTTGCACATATCGAGCATATTGTGTGTATGTTTGAAATGCTTGGTATGTGTGGGATCTGACTATCTAGTTGTTTATCTTTAGTAGCCTCTCTTACCGGGAAATGTCTCCTAGTGTTACCGCTGAGCCATGGAAGCTTGCTACTGCTCTGGAACACTTAGGCTGGCCGGCATGTGTCCTTCTTCGTTCCTGTGTCTGTCCCTTCGGGGAAATGTCACGCTTTGAGTACCGGAGTCCTGTTAGCCCGCTACAGCCCGGTTTACCGGAGTCCTGCTAGCCCAGTGCTACAGCCCGGACCCACTTGCTGATGACCGACACGTTCGAAGCTGGGTCATGGATGCCTGTCCCTGTAAGTCTGTGCCACTTTGGGTTTACGACTAGTCATGTCAGCCCGGGCTCTTTATCATATGGATGCTAGCGACACTATCATATACGTGAGCCAAAAGGCGCAAACGGTCCCGGGAAAAAGGTAAGACGACACCCGTGGGGATACCGTGCGTGAGGCCGCAAAGTGATATGAGGTGTTACCAGCTAGATCGATGTGACATCGAGTCGGGGTCCTGACAGCGTTCGTCCACCTCCATGAAATCAGGAAGTTGATCGTCAGGCAGGTAATCCTGTAGATTGCCATAACCATCCACCATCCCCAGAGCATTAGCGACGATGTTGCCGCTAGACACATTGAGCGGGGGGGCATGATTGGTTTGCTTGTTCGCCGAGCTGGTCAATTTTATTCGCAGCTGCTCGTTCCCTTGACCTTTGATGTCTGACAGTACTTCCCGACCGCTCCGATTGGAGATATGTCTGTTCAGTAATGCGCTCATAGTTGGTTCTCGGCGGAGACTTTGCTGGTTTCCTCGGGGCATCGATAGTGCGCTTTGCTTTCACCGGATCTACCTTCTCCTCCGGAGGTGGATGTCTCTTTGCTTTCACCCCTTCAAAGAACTCCTTCACGTGGGTCTGCACGATCGTCGCGTTTTCCTCCTCGGTCCTCTCGTACGGAAACTTCTCTAGAGGCTTGAGAGGTGGACCGTATCTGTATTGCCTCCCGCGTCTGGTTGTGCTGCTAAACGCCGGACCAGACGGAGCGGCTGCGGCATCTGTCTTCTTTCGTGCTTGCTTATGAGGCGGAGGAGAAGGACTACGACACGCCGGAGAAGCTTGGGCGGCGGCGGGTCTCTTCCGCCCTTGCTGGCGAGGCGGAGAAGGAGGAGGCTGTTGGCTGCTCGGGCGCGCTGGCACAGGTGGAGAAGGAGGCGGAGTGCCGCCATGCGCCGGAGAAGGAGGTGGAGTGCCGCCACACGCTGGAGAAGGAGGCCTATTGCCCTGATCGTCACTCGCTGGAGGAGGAGGCGGTGGAGGAGGCAGAGTGCCCTGACTCGCCGAAGGAGGAGGAGGAGGCGGTGGAGGAGGCGGAGTGCCCTGACTCGCCGGAGGAGGAGGAGGAGGCGGAGGCGATCAGTTTGGAAGGTTGATGAGCTCCTTCCGCCATAGGCATGGAGTCTTCAGAGCAGAACCCAGCTTAGTCTCCCCTTCACCGGTAGGGTGGTCAAGCAGGAGGTCCTCAAATCCCTCTGTTATTTCATCCACCATCACCCTAGCATATCCTTCTGGAATCGGGCGGCAGTGATAAGTTGCACCGGGTCCAGTAGGATAAACAGAGGCAACAGCCGCCTTGACCTTCAAATTCATCCATCGCGTCATAATGTGGCATTTTTGAGTCTCCGTGATAGCATCCACGGGATAGCTGGCAGGAGCCGTCAAGACATGCTCCGGCGGAAGCAGCTCGGTGGAAGCCACGCTGCTTCTCCGCTGATATGGCGGGGTAGCTTCGGGGGAAGCTTCGGCAGGTTGTTTTCTGCGATCCGCCGCTTCTCGTTCCTCTAGCCCCATTACCCTTTCGTGCAGCGCCTGCAGTTGGCCCTGCTCTAGTTTCTTCCTCCTCTCGTGGGTTTTGTAACCCCCTGTGTCCGGCAAACCAACCTTCCACGGAATGGAGCCTGGCGTGCCTCGTGTCCGTCCAGGGTGCTCAAGATTCCCGAGGGCCATTGTGAGCTCGTCCTTCTCCCTATCTGGAACGAACGTCCCTCGCTGCGCTGCTTTGTTATAGTGTCGAAGGTTCTTGACTGGTATTTGCAGTTGCTCATCCGTCCAATGGCACTTCCCTGATACAGGGTCCAAGGTTCCGCTAGCCCCGAAGAACCAAGTCCGGCAACGGTCTAGCCAGTGCATTGCCTCTGGTTCGATCCCTTTTTCAAGCAGATCATTCTCAGCCTTGGACCACTTAGGCCGGGCTTTGAGGTAGCCACCTGACCCCGTGCGATGGTGAAGCTTCTTCTTCACAGCATTTTGCTTGTTTGTCGCCGACATCTTCTTACTCTTTTCCGATGTCTTGTGGGCCACAAATGCGGGCCAGTGATATTTGATCTTCTCATATTTGCCGATGAATTCTGGTGTCTTTTTTTTGTCGACAAACTTGTTCAGCTCTTTCCTCCACCTCCTGAATAGGGTTGCCATCTTCTTAAGAGCACAAGACTTGATTAATTGCTCTTTAACTGGCTTCTCCGGATCCTCCTCTGGCGGTAGGGTGAAATTTGCGTTCAACTGAGTCCAAAGATCTTCTTTCTACATATCATTGACATAAAACACCTCAGGGTCTTCCTCCTTAGGCTTATACCATTGCTGGATGCTGATCGGGATCTTGTCCCTAACACGAACCCCGCACTGAGCAGAAAATGCGTTCTTTGTCTGGATGGGTTCAATCGGTTCGCTGTTGGGCGCGATTTCTATGATCTCAAACCTTTCATCCGAGCTCAACTTTTTCTTCGGGCCTCGTCTCCTTACCGAAGTTGTGCTCGATCCGGAGGGCTAGAAATTAAAAGGAAGAAAGATGAGAGTAATTAATATGTGTACACATACCAAAACAATGGATGCATCAATTAACTAGTCAGCACGGGCTTAACTAATATATATATATATACCTGGCTGGACTCGGTTCGGTCACCAGAGCAGTCAGCACGGTCTCCTTCTGGTACCTCCATTGTGTCACCGGAGCCATCATGAACATAGCCCTCTTCTTGTACCGGCATTAATGGGCCGAAGCCATCATGAACATAGCCCTCTTTTTTCACCCAGTCCTTCCTGACCATCGATGTCGTTGAGAAATGACGCAACTTCATCACTTCCTTGTGCGATTATGTCCCCCAACATCGCTTCTGTTGCTTCGTCTCGGGAGTGCTCCATAGTTTTTGCAAATATTTACAACATGTCAATTATTATTCAAACATGGTATAGATGGATATATATATATTAGTGGAAAACGTAGAACTAGCTAGCTAATCACAATAAGGAATCATGTTAGTGGCCTCGACGCTGCTTCTCTAGGGTTTGGGGTCGCCTCGACAAAACGCTTCAAGGGTTTGGAGTGGCCTCAACGACAACGCTCTTTTAACTTGGTAAATTTGGGTGGCCTTGAGAGAGTTAATTTGTCGAGTAGGGGCGCGGCGGGAGGGGGTAGGAGACCAACATCGTTTTCTCTCTAGGGTTTGGGTGTCCTCGAGAGTTTTGGTCGAGCGAGAGGGCCGAGGGGGGTGCTGCCGTTGTATAAGTTATCACAGTCGAGAGGGGGTATATATATATCGACCGCCCCTCATGTCAAAGTTATCTCGAGGGGGTTATATCGACAATGACGCGACATACATATACATGGGAAAATATTGTTATCGGGGAGGGGGTATCGGTACCCCCCCTCGTGTTGAAGTTTCTTCTTTCTCCTCTATTCCTTTCTTTCTTCTTCTTCTCTTCTTTTTCTTCTTC
>NC_057810.1:37795200-37795942 GCF_018294505.1 Triticum aestivum
TTTTCTTCTTCTCCCTCGAGAAAGGAAAATAATTAAGGAAAAGGAAGAAAAGAGGAAGAAGGAAGAAGGAAGAAGAAGAAGAAAAAAAAGAAGAAAAAAAGAGGAGAAGAAGAAAGGAATAGAGGAGAAGAAGAAAAAATAGAATTTTTTTCTATTTTTTCTTCTTCTCCTCTATTCCTTTCTTCTTCTCCTCTTCCTTTTCTTCTTTCTTCCTATTCTTATTTATTTCTCCTCTTCTTCCTCTCCTCTTCTTCTCCTTTCTTCCTCTTATTATTTTCCTTTTTCCTCTCATTCTTTTTCTTCTTCTTCTTCCTTCTTCCTTCTTCCTCTTTTCTTCCTTTTCCTTATTTCACTTTTTCCTCTACACTAACCTAATTAAAATGCACTAACCTAAAATCGATATCTACTAACAACCTAAAAAAAATTAATACATATATGAAAAAACATATATAAACAAAAAAAATGCTATGAACATTATATTCATATACATACATATAGCCACATCCATTCATCATATAGCTACCACATACATATATACATTAATTATATATATGAAAAAATGCAATGAACAAAAAAATACACATGTATGTATGAAAAAAAGCACTGAACACAGAGCCTCGACGACGGCTGCTCACAACGGGGGCGGCCGGCGAGGGCGACAACAGCGGCGGCGAGGGCGTCGGCGACGACCACGGAGGGCCGGGGCAGGGGCGTGGCTGGCGACGACGGCGACGGTGGGGGC
>NC_057810.1:37795952-37796471 GCF_018294505.1 Triticum aestivum
TTTCTCCTCTTCTTCCTCTCCTCTTCTTCTCCTTTCTTCCTCTTATTATTTTCCTTTTTCCTCTCATTCTTTTTCTTCTTCTTCTTCCTTCTTCCTTCTTCCTCTTTTCTTCCTTTTCCTTATTTCACTTTTTCCTCTACACTAACCTAATTAAAATGCACTAACCTAAAATTGATATCTACTAACAACCTAAATAAAAAATTAATACATATATGAAAAAACATATATAAACAAAAAAAATGCTATGAACATTATATTCATATACATACATATAGCCACATCCATTCATCATATAGCTACCACATACATATATACATTAATTATATATATGAAAAAATGCAATGAACAAAAAAATACACATGTATGTATGAAAAAAAGCACTGAACACAGAGCCTCGACGACGGCTGCTCACAACGGGGGCGGCCGGCGAGGGCGACAACAGCGGCGGCGAGGGCGTCGGCGACGACCACGGAGGGCCGGGGCAGGGGCGTGGCTGGCGACGACGGCGACGGTGGGGGC
>NC_057810.1:37796936-37833747 GCF_018294505.1 Triticum aestivum
CCCCCCTTTAGTCCCGATTGGTGCCACCAACCGGGCCATGAACCGGTACCAATGCCCACCCTTTAGTCCCGGTTGGTGCCACCAACTGGGACCAAAGGCCCCTATGCTGCCCGCGTCGGGGCCAAAGTTTAGTCCCACCTCGCTAGTTGAGAGGGGCGCGCAGTGGTTTATAAGCCCCACTGCCGCACCCCTCTCGAGCTCCTCTCCACCGTAGGCTTGCGGACCTACTTGCTACTGCTTTGCGTGATGGGCCTTCTGGGCCTACTGCGGGCCTGAATCCTGGCCCATGGTAGGGTTTCTAGTCGTATTCAGGCCGTGGGGGCCCAGTAGGAGGCATTTTTTTCTTTTTTTTCTTTACTTATTGTTGCTATTTTTATTTTTTTCTAGTTTTTTTTGTTTTGTTTTCTGCATTATTTATTTTCTTTTGTTTTTTGCTTTATTTTTAATTCTTTTTTCTTTTAGTTTTAGGAAAATTATAAACTTTCTGTTAGTGCCATTAGTTTTCAAATTTGAAAACACTTTTTTTGTTTTTTTGTTTTCTTTCTTGCTTTATTTATTTTATTTTGTTTCTACTTACAACAAAATACTTATTGTTGCTATTTTTAATTATTACGAGGGCCGAACCATAAGACATTAAAGCATTTCAAATGAACTCTGAAAAAGTTGAAAGGGCATGGTATCATAAATTCACCCACATAGCATGTGCATGTACAAAACGGACAATGGTATCATACTCGCCTGTTACAAAGTTGGCATGATTTCATCATAATAGTTGCGGGAGAAAGTCTTCACTTTTTCTTCGCTTGTGTCATTTGCTTATTGCGCCGTAACCATGGATAATCTTCATCGTTTATCAGGATGCTGGGGTCAGCCTTGACTTTGAAGGGAGGAATTTCATGAAACTTTTCATAATCTTCAGACATGTCTGTCTTGCCTTCCACTCCCACGATGTCCCTTTTTCCTGAAAGAACTATGTGGCGCTTTGGCTCATCGTATGATGTATTCGCTTCCTTATCTTTTCTCTTTCTCGGTCTGGTAGACATGTCCTTCACATAGATAACCTGTGCCACATCACTGGCTAGGACGAACGGTTCGTCAGTGTACCCAAGATTTTTCAGACCCACTGTTGTCATTCCGTACTGTGGGTCTACCTGTACCCCGCCTCCTGACAGATTGACCCATTTGCACTTAAACAAAGGGACCTTAAAATCATGTCCATAGTCAAGTTCCCATATGTCCACTATGTGACCATAATATGTGTCCTTTGCCCTCTCGGTTGTTGCGTCAAAGCGGACACCGCTATTTTGGTTGGTGCTCTTTTGATCTTGGTCAATCATGTAAAATGTATTCCCATTTATCTCGTATCCTTTCCAAATCAATACAGTCAAAGATGGTCCCCTGGACAACAAGTACAGCTCATCACAAACAGTGTTGTCACCTCTGAGACATGCTTCCAACCAACTGCTGAAAGTCCTGATGTGTTCACATGTAATCCAGTCGTCGCACTGCTCCGGGTGTTTGGAGCGCAGACTGTTCTTGTGTTCATCGACATACAGGGTCACCAAGGTAGAGTTCTATAGAACTGTCTAGTGTGCTTGAGACCAAGAATATCCGTCCCTGCATATTATTGAGTCCCTTCCAAGCGTGCCTTTTCCAGTCAGTCTCCCCTCATACCGTGATTTAGGGAGACCTATCTTCTTAAGGCCAGGAATGAAGTGAACACAAAACCCGATGACATCCTCTGTTTGATGGCCCATGGAGATGCTTCCTTCTGGCCTAGCGCAGTTACGGACATATTTCTTTTGGACTCCCATGAACCTCTCAAAGGGGTACATATTGTGTAGAAATACGGGGCCCAGAATGACAATCTCGTCAACTAGATGAACTAGGACGTGCGTCATGATATTGAAGAAGGATGGTGGGAACACCAGCTCAAAACTGACAAGACATTGTACCACATCACTCCTTAGCCTTGGTATGCTTTCTGGATCGATCACCTTCTGAGAGATTGAATTGAGGAATGCACATAGCTTCACAATAGGGTAGGTCCCAAAATATAGATTTCTTCTTCCACATGGGTGCGTGTCCCCCAGCGTCACTCGGAACAGCTAGTCCGCCGGGACCCTTTCCAAAGATTACGTGTAAATCATTGACCATAGCAAGTACGTGATCACCGGTACGCATGGCGGGCTTCTTCCGGTGATCTGCCTCGCCTTTGAAATGCTTGCCTTTCTTTCGACATTGATGGTTGGTCGGAGAAATCGACGATGGCCCAGGTACACATTCTTCCTGCAGCTTCCCAGGTATATACTATCGGTGTCAAGTAAACAATGCGTGCATGCGTGGTATCCCTTGTTTGTCTGTCCTGAAAGGTTACTGAGAGCGGGCCAATCGTTGATGGTCACGAACAGCAACGCCTTTAGGTCAAATTCCTCCTGTTTGTGCTCATCCCACGTACACACACCGTTTCCATTCCATAGCTGTAAAAGTTCTTCAACTAATGGCCTTAGGTACACATCAATGTCGTTGCCAGGTTGCTTAGGGCCCTGGATGAGAACTGGCATCATAATGAACTTCCGCTTCATGCACATCCACGGAGGAAGGTTATACATACATAGAGTCACGGGCCAGGTGCTGTGATTGCTGCTCTGCTCCCCGAAAGGATTAATGCCATCCGCGCTTAAAGCAAATCATACGTTCCTTTGGTCACTTGCAAACTCATCCCAGTACTTTCTCTCGATTTTTCTCCACTACGACCCGTCAGCGGGTGCTCTCAACTTCCCATCTTTCTTACGGTCCTCACTGTGCCATCCCATCAACTTGGAATGCTCTCCGTTTCTGAACAAACGTTTCAACCGTGCTATTATAGGAGCATACCACATCACCTTCGCAGGAACCCTCTTCCTGGGGGGCTCGCCATCAACATCACCAGGGTCATCTCGTCTGATCTTATACCGTAATGCACCGCATATAGGGCATGCGTTCAGATCCTTGTACGCACCGCGGTAGAGGATGCAGTCATTAGGGCATGCATGTATCTTCTGCACCTCCAATCCTAGAGGGCATACGACCTTCTTTGCTGCGTATGTACTGTCGGGAAATTTTCGTTATCCTTTGGAAGCTTCTTCTTCAATATTTTTAGTAGCTTCTCAAATCCTTTGTCAGGCACAGCATTCTCTGCCTTCCACTGCAGCAATTCCAGTATGGTACCGAGCTTTGTGTTGCCACCTTCGCAATTGGGGTACAACCTTTTTTTGTGGTCCTCTAACATGTGATCGAACTTTAGCTTCTCCTTTTGACTTTCGCATTGCGTCCTTGCAACGACAATGACCCGGCGGAGATCATCATCATCAGGCACATCGTCTGGTTCCTCTTGATCTTCAGCAGCTTCACCCGTTGCAGCATCATTGTGCACATCGTCTAGTTCCTCTTGATGTTCAGTAGCATCACCGTATTCAGGGGGCACATAGTTGTCATCGTACTCTTCTTCTTCGCCGTATTCCATCAAAACCCCTATTTCTCTGTGCCTCATCCAAACATTATAGTGTGGCATGAAACCCTTGTAAAGCAGGTGGGTGTGAAGGATTTTCCGGTCAGAGTAAGACTTCGTATTCCCACATATAGGGCATGGACAACACATAAAACCATTCTGCTTGTTTGCCTCAGCCACTTCGAGAAAATCATGCACGCCCTTAATGTACTCGGAGGTGTGTCTGTCACCGTACATCCATTGCCGGTTCATCTGCATGATTATATATAATTAAGTGTGTCAAAAACCATTATAGAACATCATGAATAGATAATTAAGTGACCAAATTAATAGAAGTTCATCACCACATTAAAACCAAAGTACATACATAGTTCTCATCTAACAACATAAAGCTCTGTAGAGCATCTAAATTAATTAAACCATACATTGAAACTATGTAAAACATTTCAATGCGAAAACAAATGCGATAATAATCGCAACCAATGTAACAACTGATCCAACGGCATAATGATACCAAGCCTCGGTATGAATGTCATATTTTCTAATCTTTCTAATCTTTAAGCGCATTGCATCCATCTTGATCTTGTGATCATCGACGACATCCGCAACATGCAACTCCAATATCATCTTCTCCTCCTCAATTTTTCTAATTTTTTCCCTCAAGAAATTGTTTTCTTCTTCAACTAAATTTAACCTCTCGACAATAGGGTCGGTTGGAATTTCCGGTTCAACAACCTCCTAGATAAATAAAATCTATGTCACGTTGGTCGGCATAATTGTCATAAACAGTAGATGAACCAATAGTTATGAAAAGATAATATATACCACATCCGAATCATAGACAGGACGAGGGCCGACGGGGGCGGATACCAAAACCATCGCACTATATAAGATGCAATAATAAAAGTAAGAAAATTATACAGGTATCTATATAAGCATACAAGTAAGAATTTTTTTCCTTTCAGAAAGAAGGTAAGAACAAGAGGCTCACCACGTTGGTGCCGGCGAGGAGATCGGCGCGGGCAATCGACGGCGGTGAAGACGGGGACGGGACGTGACGGACTGCTAAACCTAGACAAATATTGAGGAAAATGGAGCTTGGAGGTCAAGCTTGGAGAGGAGAAAGCTTAAGTAGTGTGGCTCGGGCATTCCATCGAACACCTCGTGTGCATAGGAGGTGAGCTAGAGCACGACGAAGCTCTCTCCTCGCCGGCCACAAAAAACAGAGCAGTGGGAGTGCTCTGCTCGCGGGCAAGGGGTATATATAGGCAATTAATTGGTCCCGGTTCGTGGCTTGAACCGGGACTAAAGGGAAGCCTTTGGTCCCGGTTCAGGCCACCAACCGGGACCAATGGTGGTGGGCCAGGAGCGAGGCACATTGGTCCCGGTTCGTCCCACCAACCGGGACCAAAAGGTCCAGACGAACCGGGACCAATGGCCCACGTGGCCCGGCAGGCCCCCGGGGCTCACGAACCGGGTCAAATGCTCCCATTGGTCGCGGTTCTGGATTGAACCGGGACTAATGGGCTGACCTGGCCTGGACCATTGCCCCCTTTTCTACTAGTGTGGTTACATGCTTCTATTACCTTCCATACATACAGAAAATGGAAGGTGTTCACTCTAGAAATGTTTTCCCTGGTAACCATCAGTATTATTTGTGCACAACAATATACAAGGGTAATCTGATTACACATGGAAAAGTCTACATGGTTTGCAAACGGGGCCGTAGTGGTAGATAGCAATGACTCAGGATATTTTTTGCAACCATACCAAGCTGGTGCATCCTGATATTTATTAGAAATGAACATAATAAGATCAGTTTATGGGTCGCACTAGCTATTTATGGTACCAAGCAAGAAATTCCTGCCTCCATATATCTATCAAGAGAAACGTGGAGAAGTCCTAACTGAATGGAATAGATATTTTTCAAGGTGCAAAAACCAATGGTGAAGTGGTAGCAATATCCTGTTTTAAGCTAGTATTATTTTTTCCATTAGACTGGCCATAACAACCATTTCCCAAAATAGTTGAATCCTTGCTTTTTCACAGTTCCACGAAGCCACCAGAATGGTACTCATCTCTACTCCTAATGTCTCAGTTGGTAGGTCGCGTTCCGGGTTTTATTTTCGTCCCACCTTACCCGGTCAGTTTTGGTACTTCTTTGGTACTTGCTCCCACCTCCCACCCAGCATGGTTTTTTTTGGTGCCTGCTCCCACCTCCCCGTTCCAAAAAAACCCAACCAAAACCACGTTCACGTAATTCTCTCGCAAGCTACAGAATCGAATGAAAATAAACCTTCGAAGAAAAACCAGCAAAAAAAATCATGCTGGGTGGCAACGTGCGAACGAGCGAGCGAGCGAGCGAAGCCTCCAGGTCCTTCGCCGTTGCCCTCGCACATCAAGTCGCTGCCCTCGCCCTCGCCCTTGCAGCCGCCGCCGATCCCCTCCCCCGTCTTCCTCCCTCAAAAGCTAACCCGTCTCGCGGTGCGCCACCACCCGTCGCGGCCGCCCCCGCCACCTCCCGCCGCGGCCGTCGCCCCAGCTCCAGCCGTGGCCGTCGCGCCCAGATCCAGCGGTGGCTTCCGCCCCACCTCCAGCCGCGGCCGCCACCCCCACGTCTCACCGCGGCCGCTGCCCGCGCCAACGACCCCTTCCCCCGCCACCGCGCCACGGGTCCACTTCGCCATGAGCTCCACCGCCGACCATCCCGCCGCTGCTCGTGATCCCCTCTTCCATCAGCTCCACTTTACCGGAACCGTAAGTCCACATGAGTATGCGTAGCAGGTTCACCAGATCCTCCTGACATGTTCTTCCTTCTCCAAAAATATTTTCTTTTATGTTTAATTCTTCTGTCATATGATCATTTCCTATTACCCCAGTGCAGGCCAGTATGTGATGTTAGATAGTAGTTGTGTAATATATATGCTAGACAAGGTTTTGTACTCATGATTCTAATGTTTCGTTCCTCACGTCTGAATTCAGGAAAATCAGCTAAGATACACAACATATCAACCGCGCTAGCTGCTATGCGCACATGTGCGAAAACAAACTTATTAATCCTTTGGCGCAGACAATACTGAAGCACTAACACAAACAAGATCCTTCTTAAGATAGTCTCTGAATGCAAATGATCATGACTTAAGAATTTGGAGCCATGGCCCATGTGTAGGCAATGGCAATGATCCCTTTTACTACTTGAGCGGTCCAACAGAGGTATTTCTGTTTTTCTATCCTCAGAAGAAAAAAGCAGTGAAAAGAAGATAGAGCTCGTTTAGTTTGTTTGTACAAATCTTCGACAACACGTTTATAACAATATCACCAGCCTAAATGCTTGTTACTTACAATATTTTTAATTCAATTGACCTCTTAAATGCAGATTATTGGAGGTTGTTTCTGAAGTTGTGATTGACCGGAACCAAAGGAAAGTTGGAGACTTTTTTGGTGTGAATTGCTTGGATTAAGTGGTAGTGAAGATGTTCTTTCTGTCTATATCTGGTTCTATTATTGGCAAATTTGTGCCTTCGAGATTGCTACGAGTGTTTGTGTTCCCGAGCTGAAAATTTAGATTATTACCATGTTTGGTCTCCTGAATATAAATCATGATTCTTTGCATCTCAATTGCAGACCAGCAGACCTTTCCGTCCTCATATTCCCTAGATTCGTTTTCTGCGATCGAGCGCCCGAGCAGTTGCATCTCGACGACAGGTGCGCGCTCCATTTCAGTAGTTATACTTCAGTCCAGAAGTTTTTTTGGGCTCTCTAACTTTTTTGAGTGGTTTTTCCAGTTCCCTTTACAACCGATTAGCTTTATACTATGAGTAATGAGCAAGTCATGTATAAAGCAAAAATAAAATATTGGTCTGCTATCAAATGGTACATTTATTTGAACTCTAAGGGCAGGTTCAGGGTCTCATGAAGAGGGCATGTGTTTGTATTAGGTGAGATCTGAACTGATTCTGACCAATGTGAAATTAATTTTGTTGTTGATGGATCTGCAATTATTTTTATGTGCACAGAAGTGCCGTAGTTGAGAAGCCTGAGAAGAATATATCACTTAGGTACAGATTCGAGCTAGGGTTTTTCATTTTCTCCTTCCAATCCATTTATCATGCGATAATTTGCCCATAAAAGACATACATGATGGTCGTTGTTGGACAGACTATATTTGTTTACTTCTACCCATAAATTTAAAGTCCTGAACATGTATATTACACATCTCTTGCAGGATATATTAATATTAAACTATGCGTGCGTTCCACTGCATTCATCTATTTAATGCATGATATTTGTAAGCTTGGTTCAGGCTGCGCCGCATCTATCTATATAATGCACAATATTTCTATGCTTGGTTCAGGTTGTTTCTGACAACCATTGGCAATCTGTCCCTATGTCATTCCTCTTATATATACATAAGAACTGTCTACACAGATCAGAGTGTGTATGAGGGTCGTTTCCATTTGTGTTATGTTCCCTTTATTGTTTTATCGATGTAAAACCCTTAACGAATTATCCATTCCTTTTTCACAGATCAGAAGGTTCTGCAGTTGACAAGCTTACAGGTTTGAGCACCCCGAACAACGGGGTGGGCCCTTTGACCTGTGGGTTCTGCTGGTACCAAGAGAAGGAGGTTCCTTTTAACCTGCAGGAGGTCTGCCGATGGCAGCGTCCTTTCCTTGACAATGACGTGGTACTGCACGTACGCAAGATGCAGCGAGTGAAATCGGCGCAAGAGGGCATCTTGCAAGCAGCACCAAATCCTATATTATGGGACCGAGTGAGTTTCTCAAAGAAGAAATAATTTTTTTGATGTAGGAATATCTGTAGGCTGACTATGCTTTGATGTATAGATCGTAGTAGCACTTAGGTAAAATATAAGTTCTTAGCCAGTTCAATAGTACTTCTGTTGAATAATGCTCAATTGACATTACGCTAAAACCTCGAGAATACCTCCTGAGCCCGTGGCAACATTAGGTGTATGTGTTAGTTTTATGTTTTGTAACATGTTAGCCATAGGCAGTATTTTTGGACTGAGACTTGCTCCTATGGTTTGTTTCAGATATTTAGTCTAAGATCTAGATTTCACCAATATGTCTTTTGTTTACATTTCCTGATGTGTTTCATATGAACTGAATCACTTGTGTTTATATGGATAGTAGCTACTTTTACTTCGGCACATAAAGGACGAAATATGTATGAGTATTTTTTAAAGCATTTCTACATAAGAAAAACATATCAAGGGGCTGTATGGTGGAATAAAATCGTATATACAAATTTGTTTCTAGAGCAAGGATGAAAAGCACTCCATACACACTCACAAGGATGATGATCCATATGTTTCTAGGATGGTGGGACTTGAGATCAAACTACACAGGGTTACATTCAACTTCGCCTGTTGATATTTCTGACATATACTTGATGGAATATACATAAATATGTGTTCTTTCTTATAGGTATGCACCAGATTCAAGGATCAGCTACTTGATGAAATATACAGGAGACTCTCCTACTCAACATTACCTTAAAAAAGAATCAAGGATTAGTTCAATGGGAATTGGAATGATGAAAACACTTGTTTGAGCACATTTGATCCTCATAATAGCATATTTTTAATAAATCACTGTAGTCAAATCACTTTTTTTATAATTTCTATAGTAAAATCACTTACTATTGTGTGTAAGTGCCATTAAGGATCAACCTAGATCTGCGGGATAGTTTGGAAGTTATACCCAAGGCATTATAATTTCTCTATATTATTATTAATTTCGTATATCATCACCTTGGACTACTCAAACTGTCGGCCATGCTTTGTGATTAAACAATTCTTGACTGATTAAATCCATTTCAAGTGTAATGCAAGTGTTGAATTGTGATCCATGAATAGCAAGCCCATTTGGGGAATGTATTTGAACAATGACCCAAGCAGTAGCACAAGTGGATCTGGACATATTATTATCAAGGTATCGTCTCATCTTTCAATTTTCTTTGCCACTCTAAAATAATCCGTTTTCTCTTTCAAGTGAGCATTTTGAATTTTTTTCTAGAAGCTTGACAAGAGAACTGAAAACAAATAATTAGAGAAGATTAACCGGGCGGGAGGAGAGGGAAGAAGGGATAAAGAGAAAAGAAAGACATAGTAACGTTATATTGATTAAAGAGTTCTAGCAATGCATATGCTTCTAACTATATATAAAGATCTTGCATGTGATTAATCGGGCGGGAGGAGATGGAAGAAGGGCTTGGCCGCTTGGATCGTGAGATGACTATTCGATTGACCATTTGTGCTATCTATTCAATGTCATGCATCACAGAAACAAAGATTAGTTTTGTTGTTGTGGATTTTGCAGGAAAACAGAGTAGGTCATGGTGGATGAAGAGAACATTAACCGACAAACTTTTCGGTAAAAAAATTGGCTACCTTGATTAGTTTATTTCTTATCAATTAAATTTGTATGTGAAGTACAAAAAGTTGATAATTGGGACAGAATTATGACTTTTACTATGTATCATTTTCATATATTCCTCAACAACACGTCTAGATTCATGTAGATAATAGTTTGAACACATCTAGCAATTTACATGTCTTCTGGGCAAGCTAAGCTATTTTCTTGATTATCCAAGCAGGTTGCTGATCAAATATAAAATATGTAATTTTCTGGTTCAGTAATAAACGGGCAATTCAACTTATAGCCGGGGCAGCCTGATTTCCTCCTACACACGCCCGCTAGCAACAGCAGTTACGACCAGGCGGTTGCGGAAGGTGATAGGTGTGGTGGTCGGCGGTGCCTGGGCTATTGATGTTCGATTTGAGAGGAAGAAGAGAGATTGGGTGCTGATTTTTGGAGGAAGAAGAGAGATTGAGCGTGTTGTTGCTGCCGTGTGTGGTCTTGGGAGAGGAATAAAAGAGAGTAGTAGAGAGCTTTAGAGAGATAGCAAAGGATTTAGAGGCTACTGCTATTTGTATTGCTGTCGATGCTTGCACAATGCCACTGCTTATTATACTGGGTTATTCATCTTTGAAAAAAACAATCATTTTCTCCCTTCAATAGTTTAGTCATGACTTAGTTTTACTTACTAGCCTCTCTTCATAATTACTTTTGGATTAAATTTAGATTTTTATAAAGTTGTAAAGAATAGGACTATTTCATGCATCCCGACGGATATTGTTGCTATCCACGTGGAAAGGAATAAGATAGCATCCATGTTGTCGTCCCTTGTTGTTAGTTTGGATTCCTATTTACTTTGTGTGACATTCCTTAATGCATGAATCAGTTGCAGTGTGGATGGGATTGACTTGTTATTTTGTTCAGTTTGTAAAAGGGTTGCTATGTGCAAATTCTTAACACGGTCATCATAATTGCATTTTTAGCAACTACCTATTATCAAAATGATAGACGGCTCCAAGATTATGGTTGTACTATGCTAAATTGCTAATTTCTATTACTAGGAATAAATACTCATGTATCTCTAAAAAGACTACTAATGTACTCCCTTTGTAAACAAAATGAAATTTATTTATGAACCGATTGTAATATTACCTCAGGTGAAGAATAACTTCTACTCCACCCTGGGTGATGAATAGTATCACCATGTATATATAGTGTGTGTTGTGTGTTGTGTGTTGTGTGTGTGTGTGCTTCAGACATGTCGTTTAATTATCTATTTGGTTTATTCACTAATATCTGATTGAATCAGGCATGTGCGCGCGAGGAGGGAAGAGGAGAGAACCATTGACATTTTTCATGCTCTGGACGAACATTTTTATGCATAGCTTTCTTTTCCATGAGAACACATGAGTGTGGAGCTGTCGTTGTAGAGCCCGGAATGAAGGGTGGGTCCAGTATAGAACCAGGAGGTACTAGCACTAAGATGGGAAGGTGGTTGCCGCCCTTATCCCTTGCAGCTGGCCGGCCATGGCAATGTTGATCACCGGCTCACTTAAAATACAAGTTGATGGATTTTGTGATAAGAGTGAGTGGGACGGAGGTTGGGTTTGGTATGTTTACTTACAAATTTGCATTCTTGGCTTTGGGGGTGCCACAGGCAGCGCAATACCTCCTCCCTCTTGATGGGAGTGGTGAAAACACACGGACACGGGGGAGGGGACCATGGCGGAGAGCGGGGCAGACATTACGGGGGACTCCTCCTTAACGGTCTATGTGGAAGTATGGTGTGAAGGAGAGAGGGTGTCATGGTGAAAGAGAGGCGGACGTCACCCACTACGGCGGGAAACAAAGCGGAAAGGGCAGGTCCGATGAGAAAAGGAGAGGGTTTGTCGTGGTGGTGGGGTTTTGCGTTGGTTTCACATGTTGGAGATAACATCACGAATAGTCTGGATAGCAACATTTCTTTCTTACATATGGGCCGGATTTGGGGCACCCGGACTATCAAGACGGTTGTAGTAGCCCGTTTGATGTCCGAACACATTCGAACGTATGTGAAAAAAATAAGCTTAGACATTGAATACGACTTTAATTGTTTCTCTGATTCATTTATATGCATTGTTGTCCGTAGGAGTCTGTAGCAACGCATGGGCATTCTACTATTGTTTTTGCATGATGGGTATGAGTTGAGAAAACAGTTTTTATTATACTTGCTCAAGCATTGTGCGAATGAAAAGTAAAAACTTTCTTGATATTGTGCAAGAATTTCTTAAGCGCATCAAGTAGATTTGAATAATTTATAATATATTTTTAGTTGGATCATCGATTTATGTGTATACATTGTCAATTTGCCTTTTTGTTATCAGTTTACATCACAAGTGAAGTAGACTTCAATTTTTTTGAGATAGAGACTTCAATTATTATGCAATTGTGTCCATGCTATATTGTTTCTTCCTGTGATATTTTACATGGATTATTTTATACTACTAGCAGTGTGTAGGATCCTTCCATTTAGTTCTCTGGTGACCTTAAAACTGCATTAGCCAATTAGAAGAAACAAATAAATAAGTCTCTACCATTTTCCTCAGCTCGGTTTGCTTTGCCAAGAGCATAGAGAATGTAGCAACTATCAAACTGGGGAAAAAAGAATCACCAATCATAATGATGAAGTAATAAAGCATCATGCAGGTCATGTGATAATAATAAAAAGATAGAGTAATTAGGACGTGTCCGGAAGTTTACCAATTTATATTGTCGGTGACGACAAGGATGGTGGGAAGTTGCTGTATAGGTGCGGTTCATAGATGTCAACATCGCACACCTTCTGAAGCTGGAATGTTTCGATGTCAAGCGTGAAATAGCCTGGATCATGTGTTGAGCTCCCATGGTGGTACAAGAACAAGTAGCTCCCCGATGAACTTATTAACGAGTACCTAGGAGCCAGTGAGATTGTCTTCTCGTTCTGCCACTGGCTGGAACTTCCACTGTTGTAGGCTATGGCATATAGCGGCAACCCTTAAAAACAGCTATAGTTGGGCTATAGCGGCAAATTGTACATGAAATCATTTAGCGGCAACATGCACAAACAGCTATAGCGGGGCTATAGCCGGTTATTTAAAACTTTGCAGGCTCGGTTTGCTTTGCCAAGAGCATAGAGAATGTAGCAACTATCAAACTGGTTAAAAAAAGAATCACCAATCATAATGATGAACTATAAAGCATCAGGCAGGTCATGTGATAATAATAAAAAGATAGAGTAACTAGGACGTGTCAGGAAGTTTACCACTTTATACTGTCGGCGACGACAACGATGGTGGGAAGTTGCTATATGGGTGCTGGTCGGAGATGTCAAGAGTGCACACCTTCTCAAGCTGGAATGTTTTGATGTCAAGCGTGAAAAACCCTGGATTGAGCGATGAGCTTCCATCGTCGTACAAAAACAAGCTGCTCTCCAATGAACTTATTAACGAGTACCTAGAAACCAGGGAGATTGTTTTCTCGTTCTGCCACTGGCTGGAACTTCCACTATTGTATCGCCTAATGCTATAACGAAGCTTAGATGTGCCACATGCAAGCATAAATAACCCAGTGATGCCTTCCCCTGTCTCCACCATGGTCATATTAGGAATGTGTGCACCTATGGCTTCGGGTGGGGGGTTCAAGAATGGAGAATTCCAACCTCGTGGTGTCGAGCACCAACATTTTCATTCCTTCCTTCGATTCCATCATCTAGTAAAAGCAGCCATAGGCAAACTATCGCCAGCCGAAAAGTCTTGTCCACGCTGGCCCTAACAAGCCAGTAGACAAATCACTCAAACTCTGAGATGGAACATCTCGCCATTTTCGAGTGCAGGAAGAGAAGACAAAGGCGAAGAACTCAAGTTCACAATGCGCCATCCAGATGACTCTAAATGATGTCCCTTCCACAGCCGCTGTTGGAATCAACCACGCTGTTGTCCTGTCCGGTACGGACTAGGAGCAGTCACCGATACCGACTAGGTAATGTAATAGGCTAGGTTAGCTAATATAAATACCTGGGTACCCCTACGTTGTAATATCAGAACAAACAAAGCAATACAAATCACAGGACCGACACGACCCTGTTTGCCATCAACTCGTGTGTTCTCGCGTGCGTGAGTTCCGTCGGTCTAGCCGGTCGCGTATTGTTACGTATACATACGTGCATGTGCTAGATCACGTAGGATCAATCCACTAGTTGAAAAACACCTAATAGACCCGGTTCGTAAGGGCCTTTAGTCCCGGTTCATGAACCGAGACTAATGGGTTGTTACTAATACCTCCACCCATTAGTCCCGGTTCAAACACGAACCGGGACCAATGTGCCTCCACGTGGCCCTGTGCGCCGAGCCCAGTCAGGGGGCATGTCGGTGTCAAAACCGGCGGATTTCGGGTAGGAGGTCCCGAACTGTGCGTCTAGGCGGATGGTAACAGGAGACAAGGGACACGATGTTTTACCCAGGTTCGGGCCCTCTTGATGGAGGTAAAACCCTACGTCCTACTTGATTAATATTGATGATGTGTGTTACAAAAGTGGATCTACCACGAGATCAAGGAGGCTAAACCCTAGAAGCTAGCCTATGGTATGATTGTTGTTTGTCCTATGGACTAAAGCCATCCAGTTTATATAGACACCGGAGAGGGCTAGGGTTACACAGAGTCAGTTACAATGATAGGGAATCTACATATCCGTATCGCCAAGCTTGCCTTCCACGCCAAGGAAAGTCCCATCCGGACACGGGACGAAGTCTTCAATCTTGTATCTTCATAGTCTTGGAGTCCGGCCGATCACGATAGTTCGGCTGTCCGGACACCCCCTAGTCCGGAACTCCCTCAGTAGCCCCTGAACCAGGATTCAATGACGACGAGTCCGGCACGCATGTTGTCTTCGGCATTGCAAGGCGGGTTCTCCATCCAAATAATTTATAGAAGATTGTGAACACCAGGATAGTGTCCGGCTCTGCAAAAAATAAATTCCACGTACCACCGTAGAGAGAATAATATTACACAAGTTCAATCTGCTAATGTATTCTGTGGCGTGACGTCACACCACTACCAAGCCTTTGCTCGAATTGTCTTCACTGTACCACCTCAGCGCGTTTAGCAAAGCAGTTTCTTTGGCACGTCTTGTCGAAGCAGAGATCGTGTTCTCCTTATTCCGGGATTCCCATCAATACGGACGTGGGTAACCCAACCGCGCCCTTGATCGTGGCGCTTAGGAGATAAGCGAGTTTTACCAGGCCGGTGGGGACACATGTTTTTGTCCGCCCATATAAGGGGATAAAGATCCAACCCTTTTACCTGCGCCTTCTTCCTCCTTGGCTTATCCATCTCCGCGAACTCAAGCTCCAGCGCCCAAGTCCGCACTTCTCACCTCAACCTTCTCCAACTATGTCCGGAGCGGGAGGCAAGTGGATGGCCTCCTCCGTCACAGAGGGACAGATCCAGAAGCTGCGCAACGCCGGATATTTGTCCAGCAACATCGCGCACCGGCTCCCCGACGAGGGGGAGATCATTCCCACCCCCAGGCCCCATGAGAGGGTGGTATTTCTTCCCCATTTCCTCCGCGGACTGGGCTTCCCACTTCATCCCTTTGTCCGGGGGCTCATGTTCTACTACGGCCTGGATTTCCATGATCTGGCCCCGAATTTTATCCTCAACATCTCGGCGTTTATCGTCGTGTGCGAGGCCTTCCTCTGCATCCAGCCCCACTTCGGCTTGTGGCTCAAGACCTTCAGTGTCAAGCCGAAGGTTGTAAAGGACAGCCAAGCAGAGTGCGGAGGCGCCATGGTGGGCAGGATGTCCCACGTTACTTGGCTGGAGGGCACCTTCGTGGAAACCATTAAGGGGTGGCAATCGGGGTGGTTCTACATCACCGAGCCGCGTGACCCTGATTGGGCAGCGGCCCCCGAATTCAGATCTGGCATCCCTACACGGCTCACCTCCTGGAAAGAGAGCGGCCGGATCTGAGGTGATTCGGAGGAGCTGATAGGGCTCCAAGCCTGTATCCAAAAGCTGGTGGACAAGAAGCTCAAGCTTGTCAACGTAGTCCAGGTCATGCTCATCCGCCGGATTCTCCCGTGCCAACGACGGGGCTTCAACATGTGGGAGTTCGATCCGGCGCAGCACCAGACTCTGAATAGGCTCTTCGACACTATGTACGAAGATGTCTGGAGGGTGCTGTTCAAGAGCGCCGAAGCTCCCGCATCCGCTACCGAAGATCACGGATTCAGCTCGCAGCGTCCAGCTGACGAGGTAAGTGATTTAGTCGCTTATTTTCCATAGTTTGACTCTATGCGGGATCTAAACTCCCTTTACCTTTGACAGGACTGGCTGGCGAAGGCCGAACATACTATCGGTCCGGCTCCATTGCCAGAGGACCCAGCGGACGCCCGCCTAACGGGTTTGCTAGCCCCGGCACCCCATGTGGTGCCGGAGAAGAAGGCCAAAAAGAAGGCCATGGGTACTCGAAAGAGTTCCCGTTTTCAAGTGTTATCGGGTGATGAATCCGAGGCCGACTCCTCCCACAAAGGCGAGGAGGAGAGGAAGAAAGCCTCCCCCCCAGCGGGGGGAGGGAAGAAAAGGAAGGCCTCCCCAACAAGGGAGGTCGAAGGGTCCAAGAAGGGGAAAACTATTCCCCCGGACTGCTCTGCCAACGCCCGTGACGACGACGAGGACTGGCCTCGAAGGGCCAAGTCTCCGGCGAGATCGTAAGTATCCGGACTCCCGAATAACTTCATGGTTTTTCTTTTCGCCACGTATTGTCTTTATAATGCCGCATACAACCCTGCAGTCCGCCCAAGGATGATCTTCCTGCTTCGTCGAGCGGGTCCTTGGGTGCGTCGGACATGGATTCCCTTCCGACTGCCTCCACCCCCCATGATGCGGACGATGCCGGGGTGGGATCCCAAGAAGGGACCCGCCAGGAGGAGGAGACCCTGGAGGTGTCGCAGGACAACCTCTCGGACTTTGCACCGGATTCGGCCCCGGAGACTACAGTGGCTCCGGAGTCCGGCAGGTGAACCCTTCGTAAGAAGGGCAAGACTGTGACGCCGGCAGCCTCCATCCAACCGGAGGTGCCGGATAACTTGCTGGAGGCGCTCGATAGCGCCTCCATTGAAGAGGAACACCGAACTGTTATAAGTGCGGTGGTTCAGAAGGTTCAGCTCGCCAAGAGCGGGCTGACCGAAGCCTGCAGCAGCCTTCTAACAGGCTTTGAGGTAAGAATTTCGATATATATAAAATGCTACCGCATAGATAGTAGCCCCTGATGCTCGGTTCGGTGTTCGGAAAGAAAAGCCGGACTAAGGATCTAAAAAGATATACGCAGGAGTCATAAAAAATATGTCAATATGGGATTGTAGGTTGTGCTGCTGACCTCCGCCGCACTGTCTGCGGAGGTCAATACTTTGAAGGAAAACCTCGAGCGATCTGAGAACGAGCTCGGCCGTGCCAAAAAGTAGCTCGAGTACAAGGAAGGTGAGTAACACCTTATTAAAATTGTACCTTATAGAAAAGGATTTTGGTTGCAAGAAAAATGACAAGGATAACATGGATATAACAGGGGCCATGAACGAGGTGGCGACCCTGAAGGAGGCGGTGTCCGCGGCCGAACGTAGTGCGGCCGCGGAACGCACCGAGCGAGAGAAGCATGAGGCGCGGCTGGCGGAGGTACATCAAGAGCTCCAGGCTCTCGTGGAAAAACTTTCTGTTAGTGCCATTAGTTTTAGGAAAATTATAAACTTTCTGTTAGTGCCATTAGTTTTCAAATTTGAAAACACTTTTTTGTTTTTTTGTTTTCTTTCTTGCTTTATTTATTTTATTTTGTTTCTACTTACAACAAAATACTTATTGTTGCTATTTTTAATTATTACGAGGGCCGAACCATAAGACATTAAAGCATTTCAAATGAACTCTGAAAAAGTTGAAAGGGCATGGTATCATAAATTCACCCACATAGCATGTGCATGTACAAAACGGACAATGGTATCATACTCGTCTGTTACAAAGTTGGCATGGTTTCATCATAATAGTTGCGGGAGAAAGTCTTCACTTTTTCTTCGCTTGTGTCATTTGCTTATTGCGCCGTAACCATGGATAATCTTCATCGTTTATCAGGATGCTGGGGTCAGCCTTGACTTTGAAGGGAGGAATTTCATGAAACTTTTCATAATCTTCAGACATGTCTGTCTTGCCTTCCACTCCCACGATGTCCCTTTTTCCTGAAAGAACTATGTGGCGCTTTGGCTCATCGTATGATGTATTCGCTTCCTTATCTTTTCTCTTTCTCGGTCTGGTAGACATGTCCTTCACACAGATAACCTGTGCCACATCACTGGCTAGGACGAACGGTTCGTCAGTGTACCCAAGATTTTTCAGATCCACTGTTGTCATTCCGTACTGTGGGTCTACCTGTACCCCGCCTCCTGACAGATTGACCCATTTGCACATAAACAAAGGGACCTTAAAATCATGTCCATAGTCAAGTTCCCATATGTCCACTATGTGACCATAATATGTGTCCTTTCCCCTCTCGGTTGTTGCGTCAAAGCGGACACCGCTATTTTGGTTGGTGCTCTTTTGATCTTGGTCAATCATGTAAAATGTATTCCCATTTATCTCGTATCCTTTCCAAATCAATACAGTCAAAGATGGTCCCCTGGACAACAAGTACAGCTCATCACAAACAGTGTTGTCACCTCTGAGACATGCTTCCAACCAACTGTTGAAAGTCCTGATGTGTTCACATGTAATCCAGTCGTCGCACTGCTCCGGGTGTTTGGAGCGCAGACTGTTCTTGTGTTCATCGACATACGGGGTCACCAAGGTAGAGTTCTATAGAACTGTCTAGTGTGCTTGAGACCAAGAATATCCGTCCCTGCATATTATTGAGTCCCTTCCAAGCGTGCCTTTTCCAGTCAGTCTCCCCTCATACTGTGATTTAGGGAGACCTATCTTCTTAAGGCCAGGAATGAAGTGAACACAAAACCCGATGACATCCTCTGTTTGATGGCCCATGGAGATGCTTCCTTCTGGCCTAGCGCAGTTACGGACATATTTCTTTTGGACTCCCATGAACCTCTCAAAGGGGTACATATTGTGTAGAAATACGGGGCCCAGAATGACAATCTCGTCAACTAGATGAACTAGGACGTGCGTCATGATATTGAAGAAGGATGGTGGGAACACCAGCTCAAAACTGACAAGACATTGCACCACATCACTCCTTAGCCTTGGTATGCTTTCTGGATCGATCACCTTCTGAGAGATTGAATTGAGGAATGCACATAGCTTCACAATAGGGTAGGTCCCAAAATATAGATTTCTTCTTCCACATGGGTGCGTGTCCCCAAGCGTCACTCGGAACAGCTAGTCCGCCGGGACCCTTTCCAAAGATTACGTGTAAATCATTGACCATAGCAAGTACGTGATCACCGGTACGCATGGCGGGCTTCTTCCGGTGATCTGCCTCGCCTTTGAAATGCTTGCCTTTCTTTCGACATTGATGGTTGGTCGGAGAAATTGACGATGGCCCAGGTACACATTCTTCCTGCAGCTTCCCAGGTATATACTATCGGTGTCAAGTAAACAATGCGTGCATGCGTGGTATCCCTTGTTTGTCTGTCCTGAAAGGTTACTGAGAGCGGGCCAATCGTTGATGGTCACGAACAGCAATGCCTTTAGGTCAAATTCCTCCTGTTTGTGCTCATCCCACGTACACACACCGTTTCCATTCCATAGCTGTAAAAGTTCTTCAACTAATGGCCTTAGGTACACATCAATGTCGTTGCCGGGTTGCTTAGGGCCCTGGATGAGAACTGGCATCATAATGAACTTCCGCTTCATGCACATCCACGGAGGAAGGTTATACATACATAGAGTCACGGGCCAGGTGCTGTGATTGCTGCTCTGCTCCCCGAAAGGATTAATGCCATCCGCGCTTAAAGCAAATCATACGTTCCTTTGGTCACTTGCAAACTCATCCCAGTACTTTCTCTCGATTTTTCTCCACTACGACCCGTCAGCGGGTGCTCTCAACTTCCCATCTTTCTTACGGTCCTCACTGTGCCATCCCATCAACTTGGAATGCTCTCCGTTTCTGAACAAACGTTTCAACCGTGGTATTATAGGAGCATACCACATCACCTTCGCAGGAACCCTCTTCCTGGGGGGCTCGCCATCAACATCACCAAGGTCATCTCGTCTGATCTTATACCGTAATGCACCGCATATAGGGCATGCGTTCAGATCCTTGTACGCACCGCGGTAGAGGATGCAGTCATTAGGGCATGCATGTATCTTCTGCACCTCCAATCCTAGAGGGCATACGACCTTCTTTGCTGCGTATGTACTGTCGGGAAATTTTCGTTATCCTTTGGAAGCTTCTTCTTCAATATTTTTAGTAGCTTCTCAAATCCTTTGTCAGGCACATCATTCTCTGCCTTCCACTGCAGCAATTCCAGTATGGTACCGAGCTTTGTGTTGCCACCTTCGCAATTAGGGTACAACCTTTTTTTGTGGTCCTCTAACATGTGATCGAACTTCAGCTTCTCCTTTTGACTTTCGCATTGCGTCCTTGCAACGACAATGACCCGGCGGAGATCATCATCATCAGGCACATCGTCTGGTTCCTCTTGATCTTTAGCAGCTTCACCCGTTGCAGCATCATTGTGCACATCGTCTGGTTCCTCTTGATGTTCAGTAGCATCACCGTATTCAGGGGGCACATAGTTGTCATCTTACTCTTCTTCTTCGCCGTATTCCATCATAACCCCTATTTCTCTATGCCTCATCCAAACATTATAGTGTGGCATGAAACCCTTGTAAAGCAGGTGGGTGTGAAGGATTTTCCGGTCAGAGTAAGACTTCGTATTCCCACATATAGGGCATGGACAACACATAAAACCATTCTGCTTGTTTGCCTCAGCCACTTCGAGAAAATCATGCACGCCCTTAATGTACTCGGAGGTGTGTCTGTCACCGTACATCCATTGCCGGTTCATCTGCATGATTATATATAATTAAGTGTGTCAAAAACCATTATAGAACATCATGAATAGATAATTAAGTGACCAAATTAATAGAAGTTCATCACCACATTAAAACCAAAGTACATACATAGTTCTCATCTAACAACATAAAGCTCTGCAGAGCATCTAAATTAATTAAACCATACATTGAAACTATGTAAAACATTTCAATGCGAAAACAAATGCGATCATAATCGCAACCAATGTAACAACTGATCCAACGGCATAATGATACCAAGCCTCGGTATGAATGTCATATTTTCTAATCTTTTTAATCCTTAAGCGCATTGCATCCATCTTGATCTTGTGATCATCGACGACATCCGCAACATGCAACTCCAATATCATCTTCTCCTCCTCAATTTTTCTAATTTTTTCCCTCAAGAAATTGTTTTCTTCTTCAACTAAATTTAACCTCTCGACAATAGGGTCGGTTGGAATTTCCGGTTCAACAACCTCCTAGATAAATAAAATCTATGTCACGTTGGTCGGCATAATTGTCATAAACAATAAATGAACCAATATTTATGAAAAGATAATATATACCACATCCGAATCATAGACAGGACGAGGGCCGACGGGGGCGGATACCAAAACCATCGCACTATATAAGATGCAATAACAAAAGTAAGAAAATTATACAGGTATCTATATAAACATACAAGTAAGAATTTTTTTTCTTTTCAGAAAGAAGATAAGAACAAGAGGCTCACCACGGTGGTGCTGGCGAGGAGATCGGCGCGGGCAATCGACGGCGGTGAAGACGGGGACGGGACGTGACGGACTGCTAAACCTAGACAAATATTGAGGAAACTGGAGCTTGGAGGTCAAGCTTGGAGATGAGAAAGCTTAAGTAGTGTGGCTCGGGCATTCCATCGAACACCTCGTGTGCATAGGAGGTGAGCTAGAGCACGACAAAGCTCTCTCCTCGCCGGCCACAAAAAACAGAGCAGTGGGAGTGCTCTGCTCGCGGGCAAGGGGTATATATAGGCAATTAATTGGTCCCGGTTCGTGGCTTGAACCGGGACTAAAGGGAAGCCTTTGGTCCCGGTTCAGGCCACCAACCGGGACCAATGGTGGTAGGCCAGGAGCGAGGCACATTGGTCCCGGTTCGTCCCACCAACCAGGACCAAAAGGTCCAGACGAAGCGGGACCAATGGCCCACGTGGCCCGGCCGACCCCCGGGGCTCACGAACCGGGTCAAATGCTCCCATTGGTCGCGGTTCTGGATTGAACCGGGACTAATGGGCTGACCTGGCCTGGACCATTGCCCCCTTTTCTACTAGTGTGGTTACATGCTTCTATTACCTTCCATACATACAGAAAATGGAAGGTGTTCACTCTAGAAATGTTTTCCCTTGTAACCATCAGTATTATTTGTGCACAGCAATATACAAGGGTAATCTGATTACACATGGAAAAGTCTACATGGTTTGCAAACGGGGCCGTAGTGGTAGATAGGAATGACTCAGGATATTTTTTGCAACCATACCAAGCTGGTGCATCCTGATATTTATTAGAAATGAACATAATAAGATCAGTTTATGGGTCGCACTAGCTATTTATGGTACCAAGCAAGAAATTCCTGCCTCCATATATCTATCAAGAGAAACGTGGAGAAGTCCTAACTGAATGGAATAGATATTTTTCAAGGTGCACAAACCAATGGTGAAGTGGTAGCAATATCCTGTTTTAAGCTAGTATTATTTTTTCCATTAGACTGGCCATAACAACCATTTCCCAAAATAGTTGAAACTTTGCTTTTTCACAGTTCCACGAAGCCACCAGAATGGTACTCATCTCTACTCCTAATGTCTCAGTTGGTAGGTCGCGTTCCGGGTTTTATTTTCGTCCCACCTTACCCGGTCATTTTTGGTACTTCTTTGGTACTTGCTCCCACCTCCCACCCAGCATGGTTTTTTTTGGTGCCTGCTCCCACCTCCCCGTTCCAAAAAAAAAAACCCAACCAAAACCACGTTCACGTAATTCTCTCGCAAGCTACAGAATCGAATGAAAATAAACCTTCGAAGAAAAACCAGCGAAAAAAATAATGCTGGGTGGCAACGTGCGAACGAGCGAGCGAGCGAGCGAAGCCTCCAGGTCCTTCGCCGTTGCCCTCGCACATCAAGTCGCCGCCCTCGCCCTCGCCCTTGCAGCCGCCGCCGATCCCCTCCCCCATCTTCCTTCCTCAAAAGCTAACCCGTCTCGCGGTGCGCCACCGCCCGTCGCGGCCGCCCCCGCCACCTCCCGCCGCAGCCGTCGCCCCAGCTCCAGCCGTGGCCATCACGCCTAGATCCAGCGGTGGCTGCCGCCCCACCTCCAGTCGCGGCCGCCACCCCCACGTCCCACCGCGGCCACTGCCCGCGCCAACGACCCCTTCCCCCGCCACCGCGCCACGGGTCCACTTCGCCATGAGCTCCACCGCCGACCATCCCGCCGCTGCTCGTGATCCCCTCTTCCATCAGCTCCACTTTACCGGAACCGTAAGTCCACATGAGTATGCGTAGCAGGTTCACCAGATCCTCCTGACATGTTCTTCCTTTTCCAAAAATATTTTCTTTTATGTTTAATTCTTCGTCATATGATCATTTCCTATTACCCCAGTGCAGGCCAGTATGTGATCTTAGATAGTAGTTGTGTAATATATATGCTAGACAAGGTTTTGTACTCCTGATTCTAATGTTTCGTTCCTCACATCTGAATTCAGGAAAATCAGCTAAGATACACAACATATCAACCGCAGCTAGCTGCTATGCGCACATGTGCGAAAACAAACTTATTAATCCATTGCCGCAGACAATACTGAAGCACTAACACAAACAAGATCCTTCTTAAGATAGTCTCTGAATGCAAATGATCATGACTTATGAATTTGGAGCCATGGCCCATGTGTAGCAAATGGCAATGATCCCTTTTACTACTTGAGCGGTCCAACAGAGGTATTTCTGTTTTTCTATCCTCAGAAGAAAAAAGTAGTGAAAAGAAGATAGAGCTCGTTTAGTTTGTTTGTACAAATCTTCGACAACACGTTTATAACAATATCACCAGCCTAAATGCTTGTTACTTACAATATTTTTAATTCAATTGACCTCTTGAATGCAGATTATTGAAGGTTGTTTCTGAAGTTGTGATTGACCGGAACCAAAGGAAAGTTGGAGACTTTTTTGGTGTGAATTGCTTGGATTAAGTGGTAGTGAAGATGTTCTTTCTGTCTATATCTGGTTCTATTATTGGCAAATTTGTGCCTTCGAGATTGCTACGATTGTTTGTGTTCCCGAGCTGAAAATTTAGATTATTACCATGTTTGGTCTCCTGAATATAAATCATGATTCTTTGCATCTCAATTGCAGACCAGCAGACCTTTCCGTCCTCATATTCCCTAGATTCGTTTTCTGCGATCGAGCGCCCGAGCAGTTGCATCTCGACGGCAGGTGCGCGCTCCATTTCAGTAGTTATACTTCAGTCCAGAAGTTTTCTTGGGCTCTCTAACTTTTTTGAGTGGTTTTTCCAGTTCCCTTTACAACCGATTAGCTTTATACTATGAGTAATGAGCAAGTCATGTATAAAGCAAAAATAAAATAGTGGTCTGCTATCAAATGGTACATTTATTTGAACTCTAAGGGCAGGTTCAGGGTCTCATGAAGAGGGCATGTGTTTGTATTAGGTGAGATCTGAACTGATTCTGACCAATGTGAAATTAATTTTGTTGTTGATGGATCTGCAATTATTTTTATGTGCACAGAAGTGCCGTAGTTGAGAAGCCTGAGAAGAATATATCACTTAGGTACAGATTCGAGCTAGGGTTTTTCATTTTCTCCTTCCAATCCATTTATCATGCGATAATTTGCCCATAAAAGACATACATGATGGTCGTTGTTGGACATACTATATTTGTTTACTTCTACCCATAAATTTAAAGTCCTGAACATGTATATTACACATCTCTTGCAGGATATATTAATATTAAACTATGTGTGCGTTCCACTTCATTCATCTATTTAATGCATGATATTTGTAAGCTTGGTTCAGGCTGCGCCGCATCTATCTATATAATGCACAATATTTCTATGCTTGGTTCAGGTTGTTTCTGACAACCATTGGCAATCTGTCCCTATGTCATTCCTCTTATATATACATAAGAACTGTCTACACAGATCAGAGTGTGTATGAGGGTCGTTTCCATTTGTGTTATGTTCCCTTTATTGTTTTATCGATGTAAAACCCTTAACGAATTATCCATTCCTTTTTCACAGATCAGAAGGTTCTGCAGTTGACAAGCTTACAGGTTTGAGCACCCCGAACAACGGGGTGGGCCCTTTGACCTGTGGGTTCTGCTGGTACCAAGAGAAGGAGGTTCCTTTTAACCTGCAGGAGCTCTGCCGATGGCAGCGTCCTTTCCTTGACAATGACGTGGTACTGCACGTACGCAAGATGCAGCGAGTGAAGTCGGCGCAAGAGGGCATCTTGCAAGCAGCACCAAATCCTATATTATGGGACCGAGTGAGTTTCTCAAAGAAGAAATAATTTTTTTGATGTAGGAATATCTGTAGGCTGACTATGCTTTGATGTATAGATCGTAGTAGCACTTAGGTAAAATATAAGTTCTTAGCCAGTTCAATAGTACTTCTGTTGAACAATGCTCAATTGCCATTACGCTAAAACCTCGAGAATACCTCCTGAGCCCGTGGCAACATTAGGTGTATGTGTTAGTTTTATGTTTTGTAACATGTTAGCCGTAGGCAGTATTTTTGGACTGAGACTTGCTCCTATGGTTTGTTTCAGATATTCAGTCTAAGATCTAGATTTCACCAATATGTCTTTTGTTTACATTTCCTGATGTGTTTCAGATGAACTGAATCACTTGTGTTTATGTGGATAGTAGCTACTTTTACTTCGGCACATAAAGAACGAAATATGTATGAGTATTTTTTAAAGCATTTCTACATAAGAAAAACATATCAAGGGGCTGTATGGTGGAATAAAATCGTATATACAAATTTGTTTCTAGAGCAAGGATGAAAAGCACTCCATACACACTCACAAGGATGATGATCCATATGTTTCTAGGATGGTGGGACTTGAGATCAAACTACACAGATTTACATTCAACTTCGCCTGTTGATATTTCTGACATATACTTGATGGAATATACATAAATATGTGTTCTTTCTTATAGGTATGCACCAGATTCAAGGATCAGCTACTTGATGAAATATACAGGAGACTCTCCTACTCAACATTACCTTAAAAAAGAATCAAGGATTAGTTCAATGGGAATTGGAATGATGAAAACACTTGTTTGAGCACATTTGATCCTCATAATAGCATATTTTTAATAAATCACTGTAGTCAAATCACTTTTTTTATAATTTCTATAGTAAAATCACTTACTATTGTGTGTAAGTGCCATTAAGGATCAACCTAGATCTGCGGGATAGTTTGGAAGTTATACCCAAGGCATTATAATTTCTCTATATTATTATTAATTTCGTATATCATCACCTTGGACTACTCAAACTGTCGGCCATGCTTTGTGATTAAACAATTCTTGACTGATTAAATCCATTTCAAGTGTAATGCAAGTGTTGAATTGTGATCCATGAACAACAAGCCCATTTGGGGAATGTATTTGAACAATGACCCAAGCAGTAGCACAAGTGGATCTGGACATATTATTATCAAGGTATCGTCTCATCTTTCAATTTTCTTTGCCACTCTAAAATAATCCGTTTTCTCTTTCAAGTGAGCATTTTGAATTTTTTTTCTAGAAGCTTGACAAGAAAACTGAAAACAAATAATTAGAGAAGATTAACCGGGCGGGAGGAGAGGGAAGAAGGGATAAAGAGAAAAGAAAGACATAGTAACGTTATATTGATTAAAGAGTTCTAGCAATGCATATGCTTCTAACTATATATAAAGATCTTGCATGTGATTAACCGGGCGGGAGGAGATGGAAGAAGGGCTTGGCCGCTTGGATCGTGAGATGACTATTCGGTTGACCATTTGTGCTATCTATTCAATGTCATACATCACAGAAACAAAGATTAGTTTTGTTGTTGTGGATTTTGCAGGAAAACAGAGTAGGTCATGGTGGATGAAGAGAACATTAACCGACAAACTTTTCGGTAAAAAAAATTGGCTACCTTGATTAGTTTATTTCCTATCAATTAAATTTGTATTTGAAGTACAAAAAGTTGATAATTGGGACAGAATTATGACTTTTACTATGTATCATTTTCATATATTCCTCAACAACACGTCTAGATTCATGTAGATAATAGGTTGAACACATCTAGCAATTTACATGTCTTCTGGGCAAGCTAAGCTATTTTCTTGATTATCCAAGCAGGTTGCTGATCAAATATAAAATATGTAATTTTCTGGTTCAGTAATAAACGGGCAATTCAACTTATAGCCGGGGCAGCCTGATTTCCTCCTACACACGCCCGCTAGCAACAGCGGTTACGACCAGGCGGTTGCGGAAGGTGATAGGTGTGGTGGTCGGCGGTGGCTGGGCTATTGATGTTCGATTTGAGAGGAAGAAGAGAGATTGGGTGCTGATTTTGGGAGGAAGAAGAGAGATTGAGCGTGTTGTTGCTGCCGTGTGTGGTCTTGGGAGAGGAATAAAAGAGAGTAGTAGAGAGCTTTAGAGAGATAGCAAAGGATTGAGAGGCTACTGCTATTTGTATTGTTGTCGATGCTTGCACAATGCCACTGCTTATTATACTGGGTTATTCATCTTTGAAAAAAACAATCATTTTCTCCCTTCAATAGTTTAGTCATGACTTAGTTTTACTTACTAGCCTCTCTTCACAATTATTTTTGGATTAAATTTAGCTTTTTATAAAGTTGTAAAGAATAGGACTATTTCATGCATCCCGACGGATATTGTTGCTATCCACGTGGAAAGGAATAAGATAGCATCCATGTTGTCGTCCCTTGTTGTTAGTTTGGATTCCTATTTACTTTGTGTGACATTCCTTAATGCATGAATCAGTTGCAGTGTGGATGGGATTTACTTGTTATTTTGTTCAGTTTGTAAAAGGGTTGCTATGTGCAAATTCTTAACACGCTCATCATAATTGCATTTTTAGCAACTACCTATTATCAAAATGATAGACGGCTCCAAGATTATGGTTGTACTATGCTAAATTGCTAATTTCTATTACTAGGAATAAATACTCATGTATCTCTAAAAAGACTACTAATGTACTCCCTTTGTAAACAAAATGAAATTTATTTATGAACCGATTGTAATATTACCTCAGGTGAAGAATAACTTCTACTCCACCCTGGGTGATGAATAGTATCACCATGTATATATAGTGTGTGTTGTGTGTTGTGTGTTGTGTGTGTGTGTGTGCTTCAGACATGTCGTTTAATTATCTATTTGGTTTATTCACTAATATCTGATTGAATCAGGCATGTGCACGCGAGGAGGGAAGAGGAGAGAACCATTGACATTTTTCATGCTCTGGACGAACATTTTTATGCATAGCTTTCTTTTCCATGAGAACACATGAGTGTGGAGCTGTCGTTGTAGAGCCCGGAATGAAGGGTGGGTCCAGTATAGAACCAGGAGGTACTAGCACTAAGATGGGAAGGTGGTTGCCACCCTTATCCCTTGCAGCTGGCCGGCCATGGCGATGTTGATCACGGGCTCACTTAAAATACAAGTTGATGGATTTTGTGATAAGAGTGAGTGGGACGGAGGTTGGGTTTGGTATGTTTACTTACAAATTTGCATTCTTGGCTTTGGGGGTGCCACAGGCAGCGCAATACCTCCTCCCTCTTGATGGGAGTGGTGAAAACACACGGACACGGGGGAGGGGACCATGGCGGAGAGCGGGGCAGACATTACGGGGGACTCCTCCTTAACGGTCTATGTGGAAGTATGGTGTGAAGGAGAGAGGGTGTCATGGTGAAAGAGAGTCGGATGTCACCCACTACGGCGGGAAACAAAGCGGAAAGGGCAGGGTCCGATGAGAAAAGGAGAGGGTTTGTCGTGGTGGTGGGGTTTTGCGTTGGTTTCACATGTTGGAGATAACATCACGAATAGTCTGGATAGCAACATTTCTTTCTTACATATGGGCCGGATTTGGGGCACCCGGTCTATCAAGACGGTTGTAGTAGCCCGTTTGATGTCCGAACACATTCGGAGTATGTGAAAAAAAATAAGCTTAGACATTGAATACGACTTTAATTGTTTCTCTGATTCATTTATATGCATTGTTGTCCGTAGCAGTCTGTAGCAACGCATGGGCATTCTACTATTGTTTTTGCATGATGGGTATGAGTTGAGAAAACAGTTTTTATTATACTTGCTCAAGCATCGTGCGAATGAAAAGTAAAAACTTTCTTGATATTGTGCAAGAATTTCTTAAGCGCATCAAGTAGATTTGAATAATTTATAATATATTTTTAGTTGGATCATCGATTTATGTGTATACATTGTCAATTTGCCTTTTTGTTATCAGTTTACATCACAAGTGAAGTAGACTTCAATTTTTTTTGAGATAGAGACTTCAATTATTATGCAATTGTGTCCATGCTATATTGTTTCTTCCTGTGATATTTTACATGGATTATTTTATACTACTGGTAGTGTGTAGGATCCTTCCATTTAGTTCTCTGGTGACCTTAAAACTGCATTAGCCAATTAGAAGAAACAAATAAATAAGTCTCTGCCATTTTCCTCAGCTCGGTTTGCTTTGCCAAGAGCATAGAGAATGTAGCAACTATCAAACTGGGGAAAAAAGAATCACCAATCATAATGATGAAGTAATAAAGCATCATGCAGGTCATGTGATAATAATAAAAAGATAGAGTAATTAGGACGTGTCCGGAAGTTTACCAATTTATATTGTCGGTGACGACAAGGATGGTGGGAAATTGCTGTATAGGTGCGGTTCATAGATGTCAACATCGCACACCTTCTGAAGCTGGAATGTTTCGATGTCAAGCGTGAAATAGCCTGGATCATGTGTTGAGCTCCCATGGTGGTACAAGAACAAGTAGCTCCCCGATGAACTTATTAACGAGTAACTAGGAGCCAGTGAGATTGTCTTCTCGTTCTGCCACTGGCTGGAACATCCAGTATTGTAGGCTATGGCATATAGCGGCAACCCTTAAAAACAGCTATAGTTGGGCTATAGCGGCAAATTGTACATGAAATCATTTAGCAGCAACATGCACAAACAGCTATAGCGGGGCTATAGCCGGTTATTTAAAACTTTGCGGGCTCGGTTTGCTTTGCCAAGAGCATAGAGAATGTAGCAACTATCAAACTGGTTAAAAAAAGAATCACCAATCATAATGATGAACTATAAAGCATCAGGCAGGTCATGTGATAATAATAAAAAGATAGAGTAACTAGGACGTGTCAGGAAGTTTACCACTTTATATTGTCGGCGACGACAACGATGGTGGGAAGTTGCTATATGGGTGCGGGTCGGAGATGTCAAGAGTGCACACCTTCTCAAGCTGGAATGTTTTGATGTCAAGCGTGAAAAACCCTGGATTGAGCGATGAGCTTCCATCGTCGTACAAAAACAAGCTGCTCTCCAATGAACTTATTAACGAGTACCTAGAAACCAGGGAGATTGTTTTCTCGTTCTGCCACTGGCTGGAACTTCCACTATTGTATCGCCTAATGCTATAACGAAGCTTAGATGTGCCACATGCAAGCATAAATAACCCAGTGATGCCTTCCCCTGTCTCCACCATGGTCATATTAGGAATGTGTGCACCTATGGCTTCGGGTGGGGGGTTCAAGAATGGAGAATTCCAACCTCGCGGTGTCGAGCACCAACATTTTCATTCCTTCCTTCGATTCCATCATCTAGTAAAAGCAGCCATAGGCAAACTGTCGCCAGCCGAAAAGTCTTGTCCACGCTGGCCCTAACAAGCCAGTAGACAAATCACTCAAACTCTGAGATGGAACATCTCGCCATTTTCGAGTGCAGGAAGAGAAGACAAAGGCGAAGAACTCAAGTTCACAATGCGCCATCCAGATGACTCTAAATGATGTCCCTTCCACAGCCGCTGTTGGAATCAACCACACTGTTGTCCTGTCCGGTACGGACTAGGAGCAGTCACCGATACCGACTAGGTAATGTAATAGGCTAGGTTAGCTAATATAAATACCTGGGTACCCCTACGTTGTAATATCAGAACAAACAAAGCAATACAAATCACAGGACCGACACGACCCTGTTTGCCATCAACTCGTGTGTTCTCGCGTGCGTGAGTTCCGTCGGTCTAGCCGGTCACGTATTGTTACGTATACATACGTGCATGTGCTAGATCACGTAGGATCAATCCACTAGTAGAAAAACACCTAATAGACCCGGTTCGTAAGGGCCTTTAGTCACGGTTCATGAACTGGGACTAATGGGTCGTTACTAATACCTCCACCCATTAGTCCCGGTTCAAACACGAACCGGGACCAATGTGCCTCCACGTGGCCCTGTGCGCCAAGCCCAGTCAGGGGGCATGTCGGTGTCAAAACCGGCGGATTTCGGGTAGGGGGTCCCGAACTGTGCGTCTAGGCGGATGGTAACAGGAGACAAGGGACACGATGTTTTACCCAGGTTCGGGCCCTCTTGATGGAGGTAAAACCCTACGTCCTGCTTGATTAATATTGATGATGTGTGTTACAAAAGTGGATCTACCACGAGATCAAGGAGGCTAAACCCTAGAAGCTAGCCTATGGTATGATTATTGTTCGTCCTATGGACTAAAGCCATCCAGTTTATATAGACACCGAAGAGGGCTAGGGTTACACAGAGTCGGTTACAATGATAGGGAATCTACATATCCGTATCGCCAAGCTTGCCTTCCACGCCAAGGAAAGTCCCATCCGGACACGGGACGAAGTCTTCAATCTTGTATCTTCATAGTCTTGGAGTCCGGCCGATCACGATAGTTCGGCTGTCCGGACACCCCCTAGTCCGGAACTCCCTCAGTAGCCCCTGAACCAGGCTTCAATGACGACGAGTCCGGCACGCATGTTGTCTTCGGCATTGCAAGGCGGGTTCTCCCTCCAAATAATTTATAGAAGATTGTGAACACCAGGATAGTGTCCGGCTCTGCAAAAAATAAATTCCACGTACCACCGTAGAGAGAATAATATTACACAAGTTCAATCTGCTGATGTATTCTGTGGCGTGACGTCACACCACTACCAAGCCTTTACTCTAATTGTCTTCAGTGTACCACCTCAGCGCGTTTAGCGAAGCAGTTTCTTTGGCACGTCTTGTTGAAGCAGAGATCGTGTTCTCCTTATTCCGGGATTCCCATCAATACGGACGTGGGTAACCCAACCGCGCCATTGATCGTGGCGCTTGGGAGATAAGCGAGTTTTACCAGGCCGGTGGGGACACATGTTTTTGTCCGCCCATATAAGGGGATAAAGATCCAACCCTTTTACCTGCACCTTCTTCCTCCTTGGCTTATCCATCTCCGCGAAATCAAGCTCCAGCGCCCAAGTCCGCACTTCTCACCTCAACCTTCTCCAACTATGTCCGGAGCGGGAGGCAAGTGGATGGCCTCCTCCGTCACAGAGGGACAGATCCAGAAGCTGCGCAATGCTGGATATTTGTCCAGCAACATCGCGCACCGGCTCCCCGACGAGGGGGAGATCATTCCCACCCCCAGGCCCCATGAGAGGGTGGTATTTCTTCCCCATTTCCTCCGCGGACTGGGCTTCCCACTTCATCCCTTTGTCCGGGGCCTCATGTTCTACTACGGCCTGGATTTCCATGATCTGGCCCCAAATTTTATCCTCAACATCTCGGCGTTTATCATCGTGTGCGAGGCCTTCCTCTGCATCCAGCCCCACTTCGGCTTGTGGCTCAAGACCTTCAGTGTCAAGCCGAAGGTTGTAAAGGACAGCCAAGCGGAGTGCGGAGGCGCCATGGTGGGCAGGATGTCCCACGTTACTTGGCTGGAGGGCACCTTCGTGGAAACCATTAAGGGGTGGCAATCGGGGTGGTTCTACATCACCGAGCCGCGTGACCCTGATTGGGCAGCGGCCCCCGAATTCAGATCTGGCATCCCTACACGGCTCACCTCCTGGAAAGAGAGCGGCCGGATCTGGGGTGATTCGGAGGAGCTGATAGGGCTCCAAGCCTGTATCAAAAAGCTGGTGGACAAGAAGCTCAAGCTTGTCAACGTAGTCCAGGTCATGCTCACCCGCCGGATTCTCCCGTGCCAACGACGGGGCTTCAACATGTGGGAGTTCGATCCGGCGCAGCACCAGATTCTGAATAGGCTCTTCGACACTATGTACGAAGATGTCTGGAGGGTGCTGTTCAAGAGCGCCGAAGCTCCCGCATCCGCTACCGAAGATCGCGGATTCAGCTCGCAGCATCCAGCTGACGAGGTAAGTGATTTAGTCGCTTATTTTCCATAGTTTGACTCTATGCGGGATCTAAACTCCCTTTACCTTTGACAGGACTGGCTGGCGAAGGCCGAACAGACTATCGGTCCGGCTCCATTGCCAGAGGACCCAGCGGACGCCCTCCTAACGGGTCTGCTAGCCCCGGCACCCCATGTGGTGCCGGAGAAGAAGGCCAAAAAGAAGGCCACGGGTACTCGAAAGAGTTCTCGTTTTCAAGTGTTATCGGGTGGTGAATCTGAGGCCGACTCCTCCCACAAAGGCGAGGAGGAGAGGAAGAAAGCCTCTCCCCCAGCGGGGGGAGGGAAGAAAAGGAAGGCCTCCCCAACAAGGGAGGTCGAAGGGTCCAAGAAGGGGAAAACTATTCCCCTGGACTGCTCTGCCAACGCCTGTGACGACGACGAGGACTGGCCTCCAAGGGCCAAGTCTCCGGCGAGATCGTAAGTATCCGGACTCCCGAATAACTTCATGGTTTTTCTTTTCGCCACGTATTGTCTTTATAATGTCGCATACAACCCTGCAGTCCGCCCAAGGATGATCTTCCTGCTTCGTCGAGCGGGTCCTTGGGTGCGTCGGACATGGATTCCCTTCCGATCGCCTCCACCCCCCATGATGCGGACGATGCCGGGGTGGGATCCCAAGAAGGGACCCGCCAGTAGGAGGAGACCCTAGAGGTGTCGCAGGACAACCTCCCGGACTTTGCACCGGACTCGGCCCCGGAGACTACAGTGGCTCCGGAGTCCGGCGGGTGAACCCTTCGTAAGAAGGGCAAGACTGTGACGCCGGCAGCCTCCATCCAACCAGAGGTGCCGAATAACTTGCTGGAGGCGCTCGATAGGGCCTCCATTGAAGAGGAACACCGAACTGTTATAAGTGCGGTGGTTCAGAAGGTTCAACTCGCCAAGAGCGGGCTGACCGAAGCCTGCAGTAGCCTTCTAACATGCTTTGAGGTAAGAATTTCGATATATATAAATTGGTACCGCATAGACAGTAGCCCCTGATGCTCGGTTCGGTGTTCGGAAAGAAAAGCCGGACTAAGGATCTAAAAAGATATACGCAGGAGTCATAAAAAATATGTCAATATGAGATTGCAGGCTGTGCTGCTGACCTCCGCCGCACTGTCTGCGGAGGTCAATACTTTGAAGGAAAACCTCGAGTGATCCGAGAACGAGCTCGGCCGTGCCAAAAAGCAGCTCGAGTACAAGGAAGGTGAGTAACACCTTATTAAAATTGTACCTTATAGAAAAGGATTTTGGTTGCAAGAAAAATGACAAGGATAACGCGGATGTAACAGGGGCCACGAACGAGGTGGCGACCCTGAAGGAGGCGGTGTCCGCGGCCGAACGTAGTGCGGCCGCAGAACGCACCGAGCGGGAGAAGCATGAGGCGCTGGTGGCGGAGGTACAGCAAGAGCTCCAGGCTCTCGTGGAAAAACATGAGAGCTTGGAGCGTGACTCGAAGACTCGAGAGTCCGAGCTTGCGACGGCTCTTGAGAGTGCCAAGTCCGCTAAGGCAGAAGCCTATAAGGCCCTCCAGGAAATCGAGGCGTTGAAGAAAATAGCGGCGGGTAAGGCATTTTTCATGCAAAGTAAGCATGTGAGTGTGAGTTACCTATCACTTACCCGTATTCGAAGCTCTCCAGGAGCGTTCGCAGATCTTCCTCGCAGCGTATCCAATGCTGCCGCATTCTACCGAGCCGAGGAGGGGAGCTCGACGGAGAAGGTCTTCTGGTCTCAGTATGCTGAGGCCGGACATCCGGTGCCCCTTAGCGACCAGCTGAAGCAGCTGGTCGAGCTCCACAAGGTGGCCGAATAGGCCATGAAGGGCCTCATAGTTCGGCTGTGGCCTAAGGAGGCCACGCCTGGGAGCTACTTCGGCCTGGTGCGACGGCTGGTGGATGCGTGCCCGTGGGTTGAAGTCATCAAGCACTCCGCTTGCATTGAGGGTGCTCGTCGGGCCCTTGACCGCGCAAAGGTGCACTGGGGCAAGATGGATGCCCAGAAGCTTGTGACGGACCCGCCGCCGCAGGGCAAGGAGTACCGCACGCCCGAGATGTATTATAAGAGTGTCCTGAAGGGTGCCCGCACTATTGTGGGTGAGTGCTCCAAAGATATAATATTTGAGTAGACTCGCATTTTTGTTATCCTGTGCGCTGAAAACTTAGTTCATATGCGCTAAGCAACGCTTGTTAATTTAAAATATTACCTTATGTGCGGCTGTTTATCAAATCTGAGAGATGGCAAGTCGTCGGCTTCAGCCCCCATGCGGCTAGTGCTAGGGTGTTTGGGATAAATTTGAGCACTCTTGTTCCCATTTTTGGGTCCATCTAGGGAGACGCTCAACACGACGAACAAGGCAACCGGACTTATAATGCTTGAACACTCTCACTTAGCCATAGAATTCTATAATTTTAAATTTCGGCGAAGCCCCTAGTCTTCAGAAAGCCGAATTTGGGGCGCTATCCATGCCTGGGCCGGACAAAAACCGGCTCCTCGCTCTAAGCGGCATAAGTCTTTAAGGACTCGCAAAAAACCTCTCGAACAGCGACCGACTCTCGCCTTATCATGACGGTCAGTTTTAGCTTTCTCCACTGAGGCGTTAACCCAGCTCAACTGGGGCGCAATCGCAGTGGTTCTCCCAGTGCTACCTTACCCGATACAACGGAACGTAAGGTACCAAAACATGGGAGCCGGGCAAACCCAACTATTGACCCAAGACATGATTCGGAGCCGATGCATATAATGCTATAAGTTCGGGGTGCCGCACTTGTGTAAGTGTTCGGACTTATCACACCATGATGCGGGAAACATAAGCCCCTGGTGTATTTGAACCATACCAAAGTGTACGGATGCAACATGCCGTAAATGAACATATGTATAAAAAGAAAATGCAATTATAAGCAAAAAGGTGCTGCATTGTTTTATTCAGGAAGTGCTACTAGAAGTGATCGATCGACCTCTCCTTCTCCGAGAGATTGGTCGAACAACAAGTTTTCGTATAATGTATCCGACGCTACTGGCTACATACATGTACAATATGTAAGATCTCTTAATTGCAATCCTCTAGCAATTGAAATCAACTTGCACATGGTATTCTCCGGCTTTATTGATGACGTGGTCAAGAAAGAATCCCGCCAATTCCTCTTGAATTGCTTTCATGCGATCTGGTTCTAGGAGTTCATTCCGCATCTGTCACGTCTAATTTGAAGAAGGGGGTTAATTAATACATATATATGAATGAAACTCAACAGAAATGCACTAGTAGAAAAGAGGGCTTTGGTTCACCCTGGGTTAGCCCATTAGTCCCGGTTCAATCTAGAACCGGGACTAATGGGGGCATTAGTCCCGGTTCGTGCGCCCAGGGGCCACGTGGGCCATTTGTCCCGGTTCGTCTGGACCTTTTAGTCCCGGTTGGTGCCACGAACCGGGACTAAAGCGTGCGATGCCCATTAGTACCGGTTCGTGGCACCAACCGGGACTAAAGGTCAGACCTT